>NW_011349426.1:0-6755 GCF_000735185.1 Notothenia coriiceps | reverse complement strand
GAGTGCTCTCATACTTGTTTGATTCATCGAGGAGGCTCTCTGGAGGAGCTCTAACCGAGGAGACACTGATGCATCCTCCACGGCTCCTCCACGGATGCATGGAGGCGTGACGCACGGCCGGACTAATCTCAGCCAATGACGGCTCTGCATGCATCCCCTGGATATTATTTTAGTAACTGCTTCATCGCGACATTACTTTCTGTATTTGTATGCTGTAGTTTAGTAGATATCTACAAACAAAGAGTCGACATTTTTCTAAGACCATTTAGTGATTCACATAATAAAATACACGGCTGTAGCCTGATTATGCTTTAGGAGCAGTAGGTGTGTGTGGGGTACAGTGTGTAGGTGTGTGTTGTACAGTGCGCAGATGCGGCGGACAGCGGGTGTTTGTTACTTTCAATACTTGTACAACTTTTGGCCCGTAATTTCAATTCCCCATTTCAGCGACCAGAGAGGGGGGGGGATATATCCAGTCTCTGATTGTGTTACGTTATTATGAGAGTGCTCTCATACTTGTTTAATTCTGAAATTCTAGCCTATATATTTATATAAATATATGTGTGTGTGTGTGTGTGTGTGTGTGTGTGTGTGTGTGTGTGTGTGTGTGTGTGTGTGTCCGCATCTGTAGCCTGTTATTGTCTCATTATACCGCACTGTCAATGAATTAAAAGAAAATATATAAGTCGTCATGAACACATCTGTCCATCAGAGTGCTGCTGTGCCTCTCCTGTCATCATTAATGGACGTCTCTTTAAAATGACCGCTCAGAGGAGAGGAGTTCTCATTTCTCTAACCGCCTGCTGCTTCCACTCCTCTCTCCTCTGTTCCCCTCCTCAGTCCTCTGCTCGCATCTCCTGTGGGCGGCACCAAGTCTTGAGGAGAGGAGTCGAGGATAGGAGTCGAGGAGGGGAAATTTGAGTATTGAGAAACCTCTATTGTAAGATAGGCTAAGGGGCAGGACATCTCTTAGCTGTTGACCAATACCAACAGAGCTGGCCAGCTAACCAATCAGAGCAGACTGGGCTCTGGTTTCAGACAGAGGGTAAAAAGAGGTGCTGCAGCACAGGCAGTATGAGAAAAATAAAGAGCTTGTTGAACATTAAAGCATGGAGACATGGATTCACAAAATACTAATATGAACCTGAAAATTAGAATAATGGAGCCCCTTGAAGCTTGTTTTAACAACAGAGGTTTAGGACTCATTCCTGCATTCCTTGCTATGTGTCAATAACATATGAATATATTTGATTGAGGCCTAAGGGTCTTGGCGATTCATGTATTCTTTCACAGTCAGGAAGTACTGTAGACCATAATTTAGAGCTGGATTAAATCAGTTTAACCAGGATGTAGTTAATGAGGGCTCAGTGAACTTAGTTCCTGAACTGCCAGCATAGTAACAAAGTGCAGCACCACAGCTGAGGGGGGACAGAATGAGGCAGGGAACAGGAGAGCTGTAGTGTCCGTCTCACCTCGTCTCTGTACAGCGGGCTGGTGTAGTACATGATGTCCATGGCGCTACTGTTCAGCATGTCTCTGAGGCCCCGCACTTTGTCTGGGGTGATGGAGTCCACCCTGTCTGCAGGGAGAAGACAAATACATCAAACCCAACTGGAGGACAATCACAAAGACCACATGTGTAATACTGTTTCATATTCTATTGAAAACAATGTTATTCTTAGTGTTTAAAAACATACATTTTAATGTTTTACCAATTCAGAAATACATGTTGTTCTGTCCAACCTTTTAGTCTAAGTCATGATAACTACTGACTATGACATCTGGAATTGACATTTAATAGCTACATATTTGAATCCGTATAACAGTCAGAATGTTGGCTTTTTCAACAGATATCACAAAGAAACAACATTTCTTTGAAATTGGATATTTGTGATCCCTAGAGGATACATATTTGTATGTTTTTTGGTGATGTACTAACCCAGTTAGGGATATCCAAAGGCAACAAAACAACCTAAATATATAACAATCTAACCATAGATTTGTTTGATCATGCCCCTAAAAGGATAAGCCCCCTTTGATATTTAATAATCCAAATTACCTGTTTCAAATTCCAATCAGGTCAATACGACTTTGTATCCCCACTGTTGGGGGAATGTCTTGTGCGTTCCCTTTCACACTGCATAATTAAATATTTATAAATTCCCTTGAGTTCACTTTAGTCAGATTGTTTCCTCTCAGCTTTCATGGCTTCTCCCTGTTTATGCCCAGCCATCAGCAATAACCATTCTCTGTGTGTTTCCTGACATCAAATAGAGTGTGTAAAACAAATGATTTGATATGCCATATTGACATTTTTACTATGCCACATGGTCTATTGGCATTGGTAGTAATAATTGAATAGTGAATAAGTCTCAGTTCTGAATTCAATAGTGTAACTATTGAATTTAGACAAAGTCTTATATGTTTGTCTTATGTGTAACATTGCTGCCTTCTTGGCCAGGTCAGCATTGAAAATGAGATTGTATGTCAATGCTTTTATCTGGTTAAATAAAGGTTAAATAAATAAAAGTAACTAGGCTTTTTCCTGTTATTTTAAACATGTAAGGCGGAGCAAACTCTGAACCAGACTGTTTTTGTATTGGATGTGGTGAGTCGAGGTGCAGGGTACCTCCATCCAGAGCCAGCTTTGACCTCCACTCCACAGGAAGGAACTCTACATGCTCTGTGGTGCGATCTGAGAAGTGCTTCTCCTCCATCTTCCTGGCAGCGTCTCTCATCCTGCACGCCAAGACAAAACAGTCACTTCAAGATTCATTCTGAATCCCTTTTCAATTATCTGTGCTTCCAATGTGAATGTGTTTGATCTCTCACATGCTGGTGTTCCTGATGATACGACCCTGGTCCATTTTCTGGCCAATGCCATGCACCACAAAGACGATGTGGGTGGTTTCGGGTGGGGTGTCCTCAGGGGCCGCCTCTTCCACGTATCCCCGATGGAGACGTGTCCCGCTGCTGGAGGCTGAAGACATAAGAGGGCACATTATTAACTGAAGTGATGTTTCTCCACAGCAATGTGCCTGCGTTTGATTTGGGTTGATGTCTAGCACCTCTTTAGGGAACATAAACCCAGTCCACAGTCCATACTCGGCCCCTGCAGGGGTCTGAAGCCAGGTCCCCAGGGTCTGAGCTACAGCCTATATCTAAATCAGTTCTGTAACCTACAAATTGTAGTCACGCTTTAATTAATGTGTTCATTGGTTTTTAAGGGTCAGTTCGCCTAAGTTACAAACATTGTCTCTCTTGATGATGTTAATGCGCGATAAAATAATTGTTGCGTTTAATGAATTAATGCGTAAACTTGCCTAATTTTTTGTATATGGATTTTGAATTACATTTATACAAAACGAAACAGTATTTGTGTGTGGATTGAAGATTACTTTTGTAGATAGACATTTATTTATAAATCCAGAATTACATTTGTAAATCCTTCTGTGAGCAATTATTTATTTTGACACTAATCTGACCCCATATAGGACACACCGCTCACACACTTACCTTTAGAGAAGCCCAGTTTCTGTGTGACACTGCGAGCGATCTTGGAGGTGGTGGCGTCGCTGTACAGATACACCTCCTCCACGCTGTGCCAGTCCACGTGACTCCGGCTCAGTTTCCGGCTGTGGATGGCTGGGTGACAGTCACAGTAATTAACAGCAAATGACACACTTTATCCAGCATAATTAATTTACCGTTCCCCATGTGGGTGTGTAGAGTGTGTGTGTGGGTATGTGTGACAATCAGGCTGGAGGAATAACGGAGTACATGTAACGAGGATTCATAATCAGGATACAAAAATAAGTATTCGAAAACATTAACATTAAAAAAATAAGTAATCAGATTACTATTATATATTAAAAAATTAAATAGATTAGTAGCAGGAAACTAGTACTCCAAATGTTTTCATATCAAATATCTTTCTTTTCTATATAAAATACTCAGATTACTGATTACATTTATGGACAAGTAATAGTTTTTGTAATGGATTACATTTTTAAAGTAACCCTCCCAACCCATCAATTTACAAACAGACCTCACACACCCTTGTCTTCTCTTCTCTTATTGGTAAAGCTGGAATAACATCAACTGACTGGTTTTGTGTCCTAGTTCTGAATCCCGACCATTTTCCCAACACCTGCAGCTTCTGTGCACATTTATCTCCACACACACACACACACACACACACACACACACACACACACACACACACACACACACACACACACACACACACACACACACACACACACACACAACACACACACACACACACACACACACACACACACACACACACACACACACACACACACACACACACACACACACACACACACACACACACACACACACACACACACACCTATCTACCTGTCACACACACACATATATTTCTACGTCTTCCTCACCATCCTTGCTGTCCACTGTGGTGTCCACCACCTCCATCTCGTAGGTGTCCCTCATCTGTTGCCCTCGGAAACGGGCCAGGTACTCGATCTCGATGGGGTCACTCTCGTCCTCCTCCAGGGGAAGCCACGTCCCGTCGATGAACCACTGCCCCCTCATCACAGGGATGCGGTCTTGCTCTGAGGGACACCACATCATGTTGACTTCACTGGTTGTTTTAGCCTATAGGCTTGCTCTAATTCTATATCTTTATCAAAGTACAGAAAACAGATACTTTATGGGATTAAAGAGATGTTAAATGAATGAGACACAGATACGACATGGGGTATAGTTAGGGTTAGGGAAAGGGAAAATCAGTGAATTATTATCTTTGGCATTGAAAAACTGTAAAAGACAATAAATCAAGGAGAACGGTATGGAAAAACTGAAACGTTGACTTTAATGAAATGTCTCTTTGTCAACAGATTTCACATAACTGTATTAGGTTAGTTTAAACAATAATATTAGGTAGTTAAGTTATTAAATACAATATTTGGTTCAACTTAATATTATTGCTTTCAACTTACCTAATACAGTTATGTGAAATCTGTGGACCTAATACATTTAATTAAACTCAACGTTTCAGTTTTTTAAGTGCACTGGGAGGATACTGTAACTTTAGACTGTTCCACTGTCACAACAACTGTTACTTTCAATGGTATCAGTAGTTTGACTGTTTAAATAGTAACAGTAGCAGCAGAAACAAGAAAGTTTGGCTGTGTGCCAGAAAACACAAAATGTTCTTATTTCCGATAGATAAATAGTGAACAAGAGTTGCAATCATATTTGTATTTTAAGTTTAGGACTGATATTTTTATAAATTCAGCAAAAAAAGTAATCGCAATACCTAATCAATGTAATCTTTAAGTCGTTGAAGCGGAAGCGTTTCAAAAAATAAATGGCTGCAGATTGTCTAATGTAAGAAATGTTCTGTGTTTTTTATCATTATAAAGAATATGGCCTATTAGCACATTTAACTGATACTAACAAGTAACTGGTGAATTGACTCATTGTCTTATTTTAACAATTATGAATAGAGGTTTTAGTCATGGCAGAAATAGTGGATGAAATCGTTTTAATAGATTTTATTTAACAGTTACAGTATTTACCAGTTGTACTAAAAGCACATGCGCATTACCCTGCAGTAAATAAAGTAATTAAAATTAGTTCCACCTTCATTCACCCAGCTTTATAAACGAATGCATTCATTATAATCAAAACATACATGGGCCAATCTGCATAATGAGTAGGCTACTTTTACTTTTTGTTCTTTACAGTATATTAAGAATGGCAATACTTTTATACTTTACTTGAATAACAAAACATGATTTTCCTAGTAAAAGAGTATTCCCTCTGGTACTTCTACTTTTACTGAAGTACAAGACCTGAGTATTCCTCCACCTCTGACAGCAGCCTACAGTACAGACTGTGCAGTACAGACAGTAGGGGAGACCGGGTACAGTTGAAACACGGGTTGGTTGCAACACCCTCAATATCTCCAATCATAAACAAGCTAGAGTGATGACACTCACTCTGCACATGCGCAGCTAGATGGTAAGATCGCCGAAATAAAAAGGAGCCACGTTTGAATATCTCACGTAAGTTATCAGCAAAAGTGTGTTTCTGAGGTCAAATATTAACTAAAATGATATGATGTATTTTTTGGATACTGTCTTGAGTTCAAAATGTCTAGGAATCCAAAATAGTATTATTAGAATCACTGTTTTGTAAGCTACAAATATAGCTAGCTAAATATGGGTCAAGCTAGCAATCAGGCAGGTTCACAGGGGGTGAAGCAAGACTGGCTGTTCTGGGACGGTTGTAACGGGACGGTAGTAACATGGCACATTTACAATGATGGCTCATTTGCTTGAATGATCAATTGTTCATTCAAGCATTGATTGGTGTGCATTGTCCCTGTAAAAATAAACAGAATTAAATACTGTACAGTAGGCATAAAGTGTGTGTGTGTGTGTGTGTGTGTGTGTGTTTACAGTATGCCAAGTATCAGACAGAGGAAGACCGACAGGGGAGTGCCACTTGCTCTGCTGCAGGTGGCCTCAGGTGAAGTTCAGGAGGGCAAATCATTCAGGGAAGTGGCAAAGTCCCTGGATATATGCCATGTCACCCTGTACCGGTTCCATAAGAAGAGGCTGAGGTTGGAGAGTCAGGGATCACACACACCCCCAAGAGTAGGCTACTGGACTCCAAAGAAGGTGTTCTCAACAGAGCAGGAGATGCTATTGAGAGACTACCTGATGCAAGCAGCTGATCTATATTATGGTCTCAGCTCA
>NW_011349425.1:0-2751 GCF_000735185.1 Notothenia coriiceps | reverse complement strand
GTTAGAGCCTGCAGGGGGGGGTGGGGGAGCCTGTCCACCCAGTATCAGGGGGCTGCCTGGCAGCCAGGAGAAGCAGGAGCAGCACAGTGACTCCCTGATGCAGCACATCCAGGTAGAGACACTGGCTGTTTAAGAGTGCCACTGCAGTATTCCTGAAAACATTGCCTTGGTGTTTGGATTCAGTGTTTTGAGTGGCTTCGAAATCGAATTGTGTTTATCCATTTTTTATGTTTCAGGTCTTCTGCTCGCAGCTGGAGCAGCTCATTCAGCAGCTGCATGCATTTCATGCAGTGTCAGAGCAGATGGAGCTGCAGATTGTGCCCACTGTGGATATTGCCGGTGTCAAGTCCTCTCTTGCTGAGTACCAGGTGAGCCTGCTCCACAATGCACACTTCTGTGGCTGTCTGCATAGGTGGGCAAATATCTGTGGGGAAGAACAGATCTTCTCTTTGACTCGGCTCTTTGCACTTTGTGTGTGTGTGTGTGTGTGTGTGTGTGTGTGTGTGTGTGTGTGTGTGTGTGTGTGTGTGTGTGTGTGTGTGTGTGTGTGTGTGTGTGTGTGTGTGTGTGTGTGTGTGTGTGTGTGTGTGTGTGTGTGTGTGTCAGAGAGCAGTGAGGGTCCAGCAGCCCCTGACCTCCAGCGTGCTGCTCAGCGGTCAGCTCCTCCTCCGCTGCATTGACCACATGTCTCCATGTACGTCTGTCAGCTGGTACCATGCAACACTCTGAACTCACAGTTCCTCTCAGCATTTCATCACTCACTAAGTCTCTCTGTTTCCAGTTTTAAGAGACACCCTGCAGCTGATAAAGAGTCACTGTGGAGCTCTTGAGAGCCGCACACAGCCCCTCCTCTGCTCCATCCTGTCTGCCATGGAAAGCCTTAGCCATCAGAACACCCAGACCAGAGTAGAGGAGGCTGCCTCCTCTCTGTCATAGGATTTGTTACAATTATTTTTCTACTATCTAACTTTGTTCCGACAATTCACATACTGTATAAAGCACAGCTCTCATTTGAACATGTTGGCATCTTGTGTATCGGCTTGGTATGTGAAAAAGAGTGTCTCAACCCAACTGATCACATTGAATATTTCATACAAACAATATTCTATTATGTTTTTTCTTAATCATATAGATGTTCACCATGGTATTGATTTTTCGCTTGTAATGTAAATGTAATTGACCTTTTTCAACTGTTTTGAGATTTAATAATCTTTCAAAGACAAAACAACATCATGGAATCTATCCAGTGTATGAGTTCAATGTTTACTAATTCAAAGTAACACTTTCTAACACCTAATTACTGCTGAGTCAGACCTGATTTTTAGTTTTGGATAAGCAAAGCTGTGTGTATGATCAATTGACTTTGTAATGTTTTATTATCAGCTTGTCCAACATTTCCCACAGCCGTATGGTCTGTTTATACTCTTTTCAGTGTGTTCTAATGTTAAATAATCACGTTTAAGCCTGAGTCAAACGCTCTGTTCTATCAAGGAACACAGCCTCCACCACAATATATAATATGAATTATCATATTATAATAGACATGAATGGGATTTAGTTTTTGGTGCCCACAGTATCGACAAATGATCTACCAGGAAGGACAGAAGAAGAGGGCAACGGTATGTAAGCGTATGTTGTGAATAAGAGAGTAACAGTCAAAGCCGTAAGATGACATTTAAAAGACGAGGTCATAATAATTACCTTGTTATTTTTGGGTGGCAAGAACAACAGCTACCATTTGCCCTTCCGAGGTCGGACACACCCATTCCTGTGACAACGCATCCCTTAAATACCTTTGCCCTAGGTAAAAGGACAGCGATACCCTATGGCACACATTGAATTACATACAATTGTGCAGAATTGAACCCAAACAGAACACTTCAATTGAAATTGCTCAGTTACGGTTATAAAGGGTAACAACATTTGTGTTTTGTTGTCACTACTCAAAACCTTCTCAAAGAATTTGAATAAAAGTGTTACATTCGTAACTTTTTTCTGTGGTCTACGTGTAATAAGTCATGGAATGTTTTTAAATTATTCTTAATTTCACAATATTGATTGAAACACTAGCAGTCAAATGTGACATCTGTCCCAACGTGCAGGACTCAATTCCTTCATTTCAGAACCAAGCACCACCTTTTAATATAATACATTATCATAAATACTGCTCATTTCCTCTCCTAGCTGGGCCAAAAGACTCAATTGCTGGAGAGTCAGTGGAGGGGCAGTGTTCCATTGGTCGGTTCCACTTCTGGGCGGGACCTGTGTGTGTGTGTGTGTGTGTGTGTGTGTGTGTGTGTGTGTGTGTGTGTGTGTGTGTGTGTGTGTGTGTGTGTGTGTGTGTGTGTGTGTGTGTGTGTGTGTGTGTGTGTGTGTGTGTGTGTGTGTGTGTGTGTGTGTGTGTGTGTGTGTGTGTGTGTCAATGATTTGGAGTCATGACAGAGGACTCTTTGACAGGACACATACTCATTCCTCCTAAACATCTTCAACACACACACACATCCTATCATGTATTTTATCACACAACAGTCACCTGTTTTTCTTTATGAAAGCCATATTTGTAAATATCCAAACGTCATCGTCCCATGACGGCCACAGAATCAGTCAACCAACAGAAGTTAACTGTTCCCATGCCCTAAGGTCTTCCCTGACCTTCTTTTCACCTAAAAGTCAACTATCTGGAATGAATACATTTAAAAATGAGAACAAAGGACTATGGTCTCGTTTACTGTGTGATCCAATTCTCAAGGC
>NW_011349424.1:0-8563 GCF_000735185.1 Notothenia coriiceps | reverse complement strand
GTTTCAACCAAAGGGGGGGGGTCGGTCGAATAATCGATTTTGATCATGGTCAGTTTCTGGCAACCCTACTGGATAGTGGACATTTTTGTCTAATGAGAGACTGAGGTGGAGAAAAACCAATTTTCTGGGGGAGACCTTGGAAAGCACCAAGCAGCATTTTCATTAGTTGTCAATGACAAACGGTTATCGTTACTATAGAAAGGACTCTGGCGTTAATCTGGAAGTTGAGGGGACCCAAGCCTCGAGTAAAAAAGTCATTATCTACTTGACATAGGAGTGTTTATGGGGAGATAACCCTGTCCACTCACAGATTGATAGTCAGACCTCTGTGATAAACCTCAGGGTCAATGGAGGTGTCCAGATGTCCAAATGAGATTTTCTTTTTTAAGGGGTTGAGGGGGTGAAAAGACCCACAGTTGAAGAACCACTTGAGTTACAAATCACCCAGTATAAATAAACGTACTTCACACAAATGCATTGCACACTTTGTGGCCTACTTGTAAGGTGCGTTAGGATAAAGAAAACGGGGAATAAAAGGTCTAAAATGCTAGAGGGAGAGCATGTGATTTTCAGCAGCACATTTAAGAGGGTTTTATATTTTCAGATAATAAAGCGTTTTCAATCAACTCAAAACAGTCTCATTACGATCAAGCTCAAGGCTTCAAAGAGCTCAACAAGCTATAAGAAATTGACTTGTTTTTTAGGCCAAAGACAACTAAGCTACAAGACAGATGGAGCAGGAACACCATACTATATATATGTATTACAATTAAGCATATTAAACTGAGCCTGGCCAGTGCTGGAGAGTCATTATAACATAGGTTTTCTCGCCGAGGTGATTAGAGAAGGATTCATAGGCAACAGTTAGACTATCATCTGTGTGTTAAGTGAATCAGATGGTTTGGGTTTTTTTACAAAACATTGCAGGAGGTGACCAAAAAACACTAAATATCTCCTGCAAAAATGTGCTTTGGTCCACAAATGTAGAGGCTTGGTTGCCCACAGGGCCAGTGATTCAAAAGGCTAGAATTATCAAACATTACTTTGGTTTCAAAATGATACCCAATGAGTACATTCCCACAGCAGTCAGAGGATAACATTGCCTACAAGAAACCTTAAAAGGACTTCTTTCAAGAAGACGTATTATAGTAGGAAATAACAGTTGTTGCTATAACCTTAGCTGTGGTTCTGGTCTTTGTGTCCCATTAAGCCGTGACATTGAACCGGCAGGAAAAATACCCCGACCATGAAAAACAAGCATGTACAGAAGTCAAATTGAAAAGCTGCCTTCCCTGCCAAATATAGCAAGTCTTTGTTTTAAGAACTGATGGATGTATTTAAACAATTAATCTGAAAGTGTCACCTCTCATTTGGTTACCCACACACCTGTGCTTTTCTTAATGCAACATGTCAAATATCAGAGAACAGTGAAATAAATGTCATCTTAAACGTTTTTTTGAAAGTGTCAGATACAAAAGAATGAAATAAATCTGATCTTAAATCCATGTCTATTCCATTGTCATGCATCCTGACGCTTTGTGCATTTAGAGACAGCGCGCTATATGTAGTATGTGGACCACAGTATTCCCCTGTTTCTACTCCACAAGTTAGTTTGTCAGAGCCAAGCCACTGCGGCGCTCTGCAGCAGGCTGTGGGGGTGGGGACGTCGTTGAGAAAAGGAGGAGGAACAAAAATGCAGGCACCAAATGTTACGGTGTGAACACGGCTTAACAAGGGAGCAAAGCACAGGTTGATGTCCGGCAGGCGCTCAGGGGATTCTCCTGGAGGGAGTTGTGAGAGGAAGCTGAGGGGAATGTAAACCCTCTGATACTTCCTACCAGCGTTTCCGCCAGGGGGCCGTCTTGCCGTCCTTATTCAGCTCGGGACTCCCTGAACGCGAGCCGAGGGCGTCCAAAAATATTAATAATTCGAGAGAAGATCGAGAGTTTTTATCGCTTGAAATGACGAAAAGGAAAAAGGACAATGACATCTCTCTGTTGGAGGGGCAAAGGAGTCTGGTGGCATTATTCTCGGAGTATTGAAGATTGTTTCCCCGACATCGAAGGTGCCTGCTACGAGACAACACAGAACGTGCGCGATTTGGACGCGATGAGCGGGGGGGTTTTAGTGGAGCACGCGCGTGAGCTGCGAGCACCAGAGCCTCGCAGCGGCGAAACTGAGGCTCCGTGGTAAACTGTGGTAACATGAAGAGCCGTTTGGCAGACGAATGAGCCGGCGCTTTAAGAGAGCCGAGCCAAATGATCCGGCTCACTAATGAAAAATACAGTATCCCCCGCGGGTGGACGCCCTCTCAGCCCTGGTCTGGCGGAAACACTGCTTCCTACAACTCTTTGTTTGTATTTGTATTTACTTGCACTGTTGTATTGTGTTGCACTGTTGGAGGAGCCTGGGACCCAAGATGTTCATTGTCATATCTACACTGTAGCTTTGCACACATGACAATAAAAGCCTTAAATCTTGAATCTTTCAATGTAATCAAATTAGTGCAAGAAGTTGTTGTGGTGGTATACTAAACACAAATGTATGTAGCATGGCCTAACTGCTTCTGGTGATGTTCAACTGATTAAACAGGTGGAAGAAGCCTCGACTGAAGCATAGACTCAACAGCTTGCAGCCTTGACTAAGAGCCCATTTCTTTACTGACCAAACTGCGCAGCTATGATGGAAAACGAAAGATGTGAAATGGTTAAAGCATGCCACTCAATAATCAATAATGCAAAGTCAAGCTCACTAGAATAAGCCCAAATAAGACTCTTTAATGTGCCAGAAATCAAATTACATAATGTCTAATATTGCTGGGTTTTATAAGCGTGGGGTAAAAGTCCATTCATGTAAAACCAAGATTACTATCTTCTAAAATTCTGAACAGATTGACAACTTCAAATTGTTAGTTTGTATTAGTGTTTCTGCACTGAAACTCAATATGGATGCTGATGTACAGTAATCCCAAATATTAGGTCAAGTGGTGTCAAGCATTATTCTGTAATCACCAGATCACAAAATAATACTTTCATCTTTTTTTAAATTGGCATTTTTTGAGAAACAAATTCAGAATCACAATGTTTTTTTCCGAGGGGGAACTCGGGTAAAAGGGCAACTCAAGTCATATTTAATTTGTGTTACAGGCACAATTTAGTTTGAATAATTCTAACTTCTATTCTGAAAACACTGAGAACATATTGATAACTTTGAATAACTCCTTAAAATGTGCAAGTTTAATTGATAGATCCTTTTCAATTATAAAGAATGGCAGACTTGGTCACGCCCCTTTTATTAGCAAACAGCTGACTGTAGTACATCCTGAATTTAGCACCCCTGTTTACTTCATTGAGAATGTAATTTAATATCCAGACTCATTTTGAATTGAGAATGAAATCATTACCCCAAGTATCAAATCCGAAGGTACCAAATATATTCAGACTCTTACTACGTTTCTGTTACATCTCTATTTCATGTACAGTTTTACACCAACGAAGAGGAAAGCCTTTGCATACATGCTAACCAGATATGTGTGCTATAAAGACTGAATTTAACTTTTAAAAGTGTATCAAATCTGACCCGTGTTCATGTCTTTTCAAAAACAGATGCTTCTGCTAAACTAGAATCAAATATCACACAGATTCAGATTCATTCCCTCAACGATTGGTCAGTTTCATTCTCAAATCATCTGTAACATATATTTAGGGATGCCCTGGTGCACAGGCTCGAGAGGAAAATGCTTCAACATCTGGCTCTTTGAAAGTTGACATACGCATACTTGGAAGTCGGAGAGATAAACCCGAAGCTGTTTTCTTTTGATATATTGACATAACATCCATGACGAGGTGTCCAAAGATGCACTTTCTGTTACATTAGTGTCCATTATGACATGACGAACAGTGCGACCACAAGTAGTGTCAGATATTGTTACCATCAGAGCTGGAAGAAGTACTCAGATCTTGCAATAAAGTAAAAGTAGAAGTACCAGAGTGTAGGAATACTCTGTTACAAGCAAAGTCCTGCATTCAAAATTGTAATCAAGTAAAAGTACAGAAGTATTATCATCAAAATATAGTTAAAGTACCAAAAGTAAAAGTAGTCATTGTGCAGATTGGTCCATTTCAGAATAATATATGTTTTGATTATAATTATTGATGTGTTTATGAAAGCTGGTAAAGTTGGAACTTATATAATCCAGTAGTAACTAAAGTCAAATTGAGGTGTTGATCATATTGTTTATCATTAATCTATATCTGCAAAGTAACTAAAGGTACAGCATAAATGTATTGGAGTAAAAGTACGCCTGAATTGTAGTGGTGTAGAAGTACAAAGCAAGCAAACATGTGAAATACTTCAGTAAAGTACCTCAAAATTGTAGTTAAGTGCAGTATTTGTAAGTGTAATTAGTTACTTTACACTCCTGCCATTCAGCAATGTAAAAGTAAATGTTACTCAAGTGAAAGTACAGCAGCAAAATATACTTAAAGTACCGAAAGTAAAAGTACTCATTCAGCAGATTGGCCCATTTCAGAATAATAAATATTATATTAAAAATATTGATGGTTTATATGTTATCACAGCTGGTAAAGGTGTAGTTTTAATTACTTTGTTTGCTGCAGGTGTATCTCAAGTCTTATTTAAGTGTTTATTATTTTTGCATAAGTAACTAAAGGTTTGAAATATATAATGTAGTGGAGAAATAGCACACTATTTACCCCTGGAGTATAAATACAAAGTAGCATAAAATGGAAAAACTCAAGTACATGTACCTCAAAATTGTACTTAAGACCACTACTTGAGTAAACGTACTTAGTTACTTAATACCATCCACCTAATACGAGTTAATTTCACAAGATTTGAGGATTACACCTGAGAGTTGGCTACCAATAATGTTACACAGTAGGTTCAGCTCGGATGCTTAGCTGCTGTATTTCGGCCACATCCCCGGCCTCAATCTGGCCTAATTTCCTGCCGATTGTTTACACGAACAATAAACCAACTAGCTGTCCCTCTTTTAGCCAAGTCAGTGTTGGAAACCTTTCACCCAAGCACACAAACACTGTACTGAAGCAGTAATGTTATAAACGCAATTTTAAAATATAACAGTGAGTGTTACGCCTTCTCGTTAGCCGGCTAGCTAATAATGCTAACAAAATAAAACCCTCTGCAATTTAATGCTTTACTCATAAGGCTTGGGGATCTCAAATTCTTTCAACACTCAAGTAACCAATATATTAGACGTTTAATATGGCGTATTAAGGGCTAAAAGATGTGTATTATTAGGTCCAATATTATAGACTGTTTGCTCTCTTAGCTAAATACAGTCCCTCTAAATAAGCTTTCTGGCTAAGCTAACCTTAGCGGATGCTGTAGCTGAATGAGAAATGCAATTTGACAATAACAATCCATGTACAACAGATGTACAGCATAACGTAAACTAACTGTGGGTTAAAAACTAATGATAGTTATAGCTTCATAACAGAATAAGTACATTTTTCCTTACCGTATCTTCTATTTGTGTCTCTACGCCGGGCGTTGGCAGCTCCGCGCTAGGGGCTTCCCAGTCAACAGTACAGGGGCACGTTGCGTGCCTAGGGATGAACTACGTCATCACGTTGATCAATGTTACAACATTACTTATTTTCTCTAACTAGGGCGAAAAATAAATAAACAACCAAACATAGACATGTTTTGAAACCCACGTTGTGAATGAATGCGTTCACTATTATATTTATCCTAAAAGATATCGATTATAGGCAAATAAGGTACATATGCACACATATATGACATGGTGCTTGTATAAAGTATAAGGATGTGCATCACAATTTATTGTGTATTTGATTCAATCTGCTATTATGCACTAATCTGTTTTCCCTGCACCGAAATGTCCATTACTAATCTCCTCCTCAAATGAACACAACAGAAGAAAAAAATATCCCCCTACAAAACATAACGACTTTTTAAGATCCATTCAAACAATGTTTTGAATGGTTTTCCTATTGTGCTTCATTTGGAGCTGGGAGTTTGACCTACTTAAGTACACAATAATGTTGTCTGCCACTAGATGGCACAGTAGCTCACTGATCAAAACTCACGCAAACCAGTTCAATGAATTGAGAAGCAAACTAAGAAAAGAAAAAGTTTATTCGCAAAACCATTTTGTAGACAGAAACTAACACAATATTCATGTTAAACACAAACATATTCAACACCATTTGCAAAAGAAAAACATTTATATCGAAAGGTACGATGTGTAGGCCTCTCCGTTTTCCTAGACGGTCACACTTTGCAGTAAGGTGATGTTGTCTCCTTTCAACATGATCCTCCCTGGGAGACAGAAACACAAGTGGAGACGAGTCAGGAGAGACAGATGATGGACGGAAAGAGAACTTTACTTTGGGACAAAACACACTAATATCGCATTTCCACTGCAGGACCTCGCACGGCTTAGTACGGTATGGCTAGGCCTCGTTAGGCCAGGCTCACTTTATGCTGCGTTTCCATTACAGTTTAGGAACTGGGGTAG
Organism: Notothenia coriiceps; assembly: GCF_000735185.1. NCBI lineage: Eukaryota > Metazoa > Chordata > Actinopteri > Perciformes > Nototheniidae > Notothenia > Notothenia coriiceps. The sequence goes on along the minus strand of NW_011349424.1, from coordinate 2,037 downwards.
TAACTATAGTAACGCAGTGTAGGCGGAGCCGTGACGTCATCTTCAATGCGAAACACAAAACCAACATGAGCCCTCAGAGCTCACAGCTCCTCATATCTGTTCAGAAACTAGACAGAAGTTAAACAAGTACAAACCAGACTGTCTGTGTCATGGAGAATACAGTCGCTGGTTTATTTATGTCTGTAGGCCGTTGTTGTGAGTGTGGACGGTCGGAGCATTTACAACGTTAGCTTAGCCGATCTCCATTCAGAAAACACGCATTTTAAAAGGTTTTTCGCCTGCCGTCTGTCTGCAGACTTGTCAAAGCATTAATTCATGGTTTTTACTATCCGGTATCAGTATGTTGTTACTTCGGCATCAGTTTTGAAACGTGAATTACAATTAAATCATGGTCAAATATGTTCATCTTGTTGTAGCTGTAGCCCCCTTGCCAGCGATTCTCTCTCTAGTTTAGCATACTCAGCCCGGTTGTTGGCCCGGAAAAAACCACGATTTTGGAGGGCCAGAAAACTGTCAAAAAGTACCCGTTAGCCGGAACTACGCCTAGTGGAAACGCAACAAAAACGGGCCGGGCACGGCACGCTCAAACCGTGCTACGCGCTGCAGTGGAAATGCGTCATAAGTATGCCTGTGCTTTCGCTGAACCACATGCAAAACGGTCTTGGGGAAAAAGGTATTTTTCAACAACATGTTTTCTACTCTTACCCAGCGGCTTCCTGTTCTTAGTCTTCATGTGGACCTCCTCAGCATCATCCAGAACCAGGTTCATGTACTCATCAAAACCCTAAAAGAGAGAAGACATTGAGGCCAAAAATTAAATTACCAATTACATTACAAGCCATTTGTATGTCGCTCAGTGTTGGACAGATTTCATTCATTATCATAGACCTCAGAGTAAAAAGAAAGCACAGTTCTGATGGCCGACATCAGCAGAAGATATACATTCATACAAAGTAAAAAAATATATCAGTTTAAAACGTATTAGGGGATCCCAAAATGATTCAAACATGAATTCAGTTATGTCATAAAAGAGAGTAAATGTACGGATATGTTTGAGTTGTAATACTTTATGCATAATAGCTCTTCACTTTCTCTGCATATGCACTTCAGTCCACGGGTGCATCTTGTAATGATAGGCTATCTGTCATGATGTAAACATTTACAATAATCATTTCCCCAGTTTTTGGTAGGCAGCTAATGTCAGTGTTGTCTTCGCTTTGGTGGTCTGCGGCAATGTTTAAAAAAAACACATAACCTGTCTCGTTAACCATCATTTGAGTGTTTCTTTTAGTTCAAGTACAATTTGTATCATTTATTGTTGAGTTCAAAGTGCCCAGTACATGAAATTATGAATTCACCTTCTAATTTAAAACAATATTCAAGGAGCTACACATATAAAGACTAAACACAGAATGTAATTCAATGTACAGAAGATGGGGATCTTTGCAAAGTTAAATGCAGACAGTTTATCTGCATGTGTATGTCTGTGTGAGGGTTGGGGCGGTGGACTCGAGTTTACAAATACATTTATTATAGAGAATAAGTCATTAACCAGAAATTGCTACAAGAAGACATTCTTACTCAAACATTTTTATAAAGATTTGAACACATCATTTATTTTTCAATGTAATCATTTCCAAATTGAATTAATTGAAATATCCAATATCAACGTAAGAGCTTGAGCCTCTTCGGGGGGTGCCAACACTTAACCATAAACTTTATAGTTTACTTTCTCCTTCTTTATATGTAGATATTACTGTTCTCCGTTAATCTCTGTCACGTTGTTTCCATAGCAACAACAACTTCCTGTCAACAGCGCTAACTGTCCTTCAAAATAAAAGCATGTCCATAAATAGGAAACCAAGCCAAATGACACTTAAGACATAAAACTGCAACGAAAGTAACACGATATCCTTTTCAATTTCAAAGAACACAAATTGGGTTACATTAACAAATAACTATAAAACAACAATACAGTAGAATAACAAAATTAATGCCGTGAAGTTGAAGCGGTTCGCTTCACACCTATATTAAACA
>NW_011349423.1:0-3658 GCF_000735185.1 Notothenia coriiceps | reverse complement strand
TTCCCAGACGGTGCTTGTCAGGACTCTTTTCACTTCTGGCGGCGGGGGGATATTTCCTTCTTCTTCCTCCACATTGAGGGGTAACGGTGAAAACTCTTCTTTGATCTCGCTTTTTGTTTGCGTTTCTTTGCTTTTTGTTGCACATATCTTGTACACCGCTGGTTCCACAGTGTTTTCTTGATGCACTACTTCTTCCGATACAATGGTTGCGTGGAGATCTCTGGAAGACACCAGAGTTAACACAGCCCAATCTGTTGAGGTCAACGTGCTTTAACACTGTGGGGTCCATACGTTTCTCCATTCTTCAGATTGAGAAATGCAGTTCATTCGCCATATAGTTGAATACGTATCCCCAAACATGTTCATTTTCCAGAAGCCATTTCTCTTCAAGATCTTCGACGAGTGTTTGAACCGGCAGATACTGCATCCGTTTCTTGATTGGCGCTCCGGACGGATGGCGGTAAGTTGTCACAGGCGTCTCGCTGATTAAACCCATATCGAGGCGCCTCTTGGCCATTTTTTCTTTTGGTAAAGATGACTTGATGATTGGAAATGACTGGCTTTTTATCTGCACGGGGTTCTTTTTTTTTATATCTCACTCCACCCCTTCGGTCTTCTGACATCACATAATTGGGGCGGGCCCTTCTGTCACTTTTATGCATACTAATGTGATGGAAGCGGCATTTTGTTTTAATAGACTTGGGGGGGGCGGGCCCACCTGTCACTTTTTATGCATACTAATGTGATTGAAACATTTTTTATTATACACCATAAGGCGCAACAGTGGGGGCTTTTCACACCCGTGAATACACATCAACCCCCTCCTATCGACGGATCTCACACCTACTTGAGATCTCACACCTACTTGAGATCTCACACCTCGGGGAGGCGGGACTTAGCTCATTTGCATAATGGTGGAGGTGTGACCTGTCACTTTTTATGCATACTAATGAGATTGAAGCGGGATGAATAATACTACTTGTGTGTGTGTGTGTGTGTGTGTGTGTGTGTGTGTGTGTGTGTGTGTGTGTGTGTGTGTGTGTGTGTGTGTGTGTGTGTGTGTGTGTGTGTGTGTAGCCTGCAGCTGAAATAGGTTGTTGCCTCTCATTGCTGTTACATCACCTCCTATCTTGCATCGACAGAATACTGCGTTAAGCATGCACACAAGTATGCAGAAGTGTGTGTAGGAAATGTTAGAAGTTGCCGTGTGAAACTCTCAATTGAGTGTGCGTGTGTGTGTGTGTGTGTGTGTGTGTGTGTGTGTGTGTGTGTGTGTGTGTGTGTGTGTGTGTGTGTGTGTGTGTGTGTGTGTGTGTGTGTGTGTGTGTGTGTGAGTGTGTGTGTGCGTGCCCTTCTGATCTCTCCTCACTTCCTGCACGCAGCATCTAATCCCCTGGATTGCTGTTTAATTTAGTGTATTGATCGTCCACAAAGAGGCGAGTGTGCGTCTGTCTCTATAGTCTGTCAGTCAGCAAGATTGTGTGTGCAGGTGTTTGCTATTTTGTTGTTATTTCTTGTGTTTGTATATGCAGACGGAGTAATAAATACCTTGCATTTGAATTGCATAAAGGAGAATAAATATAGGTAAAATCGGTGATGCAGTTTGAATGCAGTGAGTTCAGCACTTCTGCATATATATTTATCTTAAGTGTGCAAGTGAGTTTGGATGTAAGGCATAGAGCAGCAGAAATAAAATATAAGATGCAAAAAAATATTTATAAGTAAAAGAAGGAACTCCACTCCACTTCTTCAATAAATGGTCAAATGGGTTGAATATATATAGATATTATTCAAAGTTATTTAGAATAAAATACTGGCTGGTTATATAAGAATTAACCTCAATAAGCCTGTGAGTGTTGAATTTCTGAAGAACAGGAACTGAAGTGTGTGCCTGCAGGGCTTTTTTACTCACTGAAAATATTCTCCTGCTCTGTCAAACCAGGTAATGACAGCATCATCATCATCATCTAATCATAGCATCAGATTAAGATTACACATTTAACTATTTGAAGGAAGAAAATTGTTTTTTGTAAATGTGCTTCTGTGAACTACGATTTCAAGATAGAGAAGGACAAAGAAAAGTCAATATGAAAAAAAGGACCGCAAACCATAAAATGTGTGCTTTATTGCTGTATCCTATTGACGTCATGTTATCCTTACTGATCTAATCCCGTAGCTCATAATAGTCCTTCTAGGGTTGTTGCAAATAAGCATACTCAATAAAACGCTGCAATACTTGCATCGGGTAGCAGCTGTCATTCTAAACGATAAATATATCAAAAAATCAACAGTTCATAGCTAAGCATGTTCCATTTTCAAAAATGAAAGGAGAATGGCAGAGAAATGACTTTTTCCAGCATTCCAGGCTTGGACTGGGAAGTGAGGGTTGCCGGTTCAAGTCGACCAGACCTAAAATATGGAGTTTGGACTTGTACTTTGATAGGTCGCAGTTCACCTCATGGGCCCTGTCGTGGTGCCATTGAGCAGGGCACTGGAGACCCCAACCCCCCCTCCCACATTGCTCCCCGGGCGCTGTACAATAGCTGCACACTGCTCCTAGTACTAGGATGGGATTCAACATGTCCCTCTGTTTTCAGACCATGGTGTTTAACTGTCTTTCTAAGAGCAATAGCTAATTCAAGGCCAACCTTTTAAACTTGTATTCTGTGTGCTCTTCAATAACGTGTCTCAGCTCCATTTGAATCTGCCACATGCGTTGAGGAGCTTCTTGCTTCAATATACCTTTAGATTTTCTTCCCATGCAGACTTAAAATAAGAGCTTTGATGGAATCTATTAGTGGAGGGTGAGTAAATATGCTTTCCATTCGCAGTCTGCCTTTCTCTATTTGGCTTTGTGGATCTGGTTCAGAGAGACAGTGACTGACAGCTCCTGGCTCTGTTCTCAGACTTCACTTCTTACCCTGATTTCTCAATTACTCTTGATTTGGATCTGTGATTCAAATAAGTAACTGCAAATCTTAAGTAAGCTGGTTTGTTTTTTAAATTGATCCTGTTTATTGTGTGCGTTCATATACTTGTAAGTATTTGTAAAGTCTGTTTATATATGAACAAAACTTGTTGTAATGATCATAGTTAGTTACTAAGAGTGATCATTTGTCTATGACGCAATATCTGAACGTGATGGATGTTGATTGATATAACAGGTCGCGATACGAATGTGAGTGTATATAATGATTCCTAATGTTATCGCGGTAAAGTTGTATGTATTGGTAGTTAACTGTGTACTGTTTTCTATGTTATAGTTGTAGTTGAAATATGCTCTTTTGAGTCTTTTGTGCCTGCTATTAGGTAACCTCATATGTGTGAGTATGGTCGCTACTAGTCCAACACAGTCTCACTCCCTGAACGTCCAGGAGCGACGCTTGGTCAGGGTCCTATGGCGTGCAGTTGTGACGCGCCGAGTCTCCTTCAGCTTCATAAACGGACGCAAAGAACCCAGTCTCACAAAAAAACGTGTAATAACTACGTTGGTCCACAACTTGGGACGTAGTATTTCTACAAAAACGCCTCTGAAATTGTAAGATCCCTATGTTTTTTTTCACCATTTATTCTAATGGCTGGCGTCTATGTCACGTGATCTTCAAATTTCTCCCTGCAGAAAAAAAAAACATGGCCGACCTTCGTTTTATTCTCGGTG
>NW_011349422.1:0-1064 GCF_000735185.1 Notothenia coriiceps | reverse complement strand
ATCTAGTATTATGATGAAGTGTGTTGTATGTGGTGCAAAAGTTTGCATTTGGTAAGTGTTTATGTAGTTTTGAGCGCAGTTCTTCACTTAGCAGGAGAAATTAGGTGTTTTGCATTTTGGGTGTGTGGTTTTGTGAATTGTGTTTAGTGTTCTGAGAAACTGAGCAATTAAAAAAAAAGTGTGTTAGCAATCGAGAAGAACTGTAAGTGTTGGTACTTTCAGGTATATTTTGATGTTACTACTTTTATACTTTAACTTGAGTCTGATTTTGAATACAGGAATTTATCGGTAATTGTACAATGAGGGCTTGCTACCTTTTCTAGTACTTAAACTACCTTTGATTATGTAACCCACTGCATGTTGTGCCAGAAAAACATCTATTTAATTCACCTCTCTGAAGAACCAGCACCTTACCGTGGTAGAGAGGTTTGTGTGCCCTGATGAACCTGGGGGCTGTGTTGTCTGGAACCTTGTGTTCCTGGTAGGGTCTCCCATGGCAAATTGGTCTCAGGCAAGGGGTCAGACTAAGATTGGTTCAGAAGACCTCATGAAAGACGACACACGAAGTGAGGATACCCGGCCCGGAGGAAGCCCGGGGTCCCCTTCTGGAGCCAGGCCCAGAAGGAGGACTCGTCGGCGAGCGTCTGGTGGCCGGGCTTGCCACGGAGCCCGGCCGGGCACAGCCCGAAAAGGCGACGTGGGCAACACCTCCGCTTCTCCGTCCCGCGGGCCCACCACCTACGGGAAACAGCGATGGGGTCGGGTGCGCTGCCAGAAGGGTGGCAGTGAAGGCAGAGGGTCTCGACGGACCAGACCCGGGCGACAGAAGCTGGCTTTGGGGACGTGGAACGTCACCTCTCTGGGGGGGAAGGAGTCGGAGCTTGTGCGGGAGGTGGAGCGTTACCAGTTGGATCTGGTTGGGCTCACCTCTACGCACAGCGTCGGTTCTGGAACCTTACTTCTGGATAGGGGTTGGACTCTATTCTTCTCCGGAGTTGCTCAAGGTGTGAGGCGCCGGGCGGGTGTGGGGATACTCACAAGTCCCCGGTTGGGTGCTTCGTTGT
>NW_011349421.1:3171-3499 GCF_000735185.1 Notothenia coriiceps | reverse complement strand
GCGTAGAGGTGAGCCCAACCAGATCCAACTGGTAACGCTCCACCTCCCGCACAAGCTCCGACTCCTTCCCCCCCAGAGAGGTGACGTTCCACGTCCCCAAAGCCAGCTTCTGTCGCCCGGGTCTGGTCCGTCGAGACCCTCTGCCTTCACTGCCACCCTTCTGGCAGCGCACCCGACCCTCGCTGTTTCCCGTAGGTGGTGGGCCCGCGGGACGGAGAAGCGGAGGTGTTGCCCACGTCGCCTTTTCGGGCTGTGCCCGGCCGGGCTCCGTGGCAAGCCCGGCCACCAGACGCTCGCCGACGAGTCCTCCTTCTGGGCCTGGCTCCAG
>NW_011349421.1:0-1936 GCF_000735185.1 Notothenia coriiceps | reverse complement strand
TGATCATAATTCCATTGTTGAGGTCTACTAAAATAGATTTATACTGTGCAATTTTCCAAACTCACATTGGTTTCTCAAACNCCCGGCGCCTCACACCTTGAGCAACTCCGGAGAAGAATAGAGTCCAACCCCTATCCAGAAGTAAGGTTCCAGAGCCGACGCTGTGCGTAGAGGTGAGCCCAACCAGATCCAACTGGTAACGCTCCACCTCCCGCACAAGCTCCGACTCTTCCCCCCAGAGAGGTGACGTTCCACGTCCCCAAAGCCAGCTTCTGTCGCCCGGGTCTGGTCCGTCGAGACCCTCTGCCTTCACTGCCACCCTTCTGGCAGCGCACCCGACCCCATCGCTGTTTCCCGTAGGTGGTGGGCCCGCGGGACGGAGAAGCGGAGGTGTTGCCCACGTCGCCTTTTCGGGCTGTGCCCGGCCGGGCTCCGTGGCAAGCCCGGCCATCAGACGCTCGCCGACGAGTCCTCCTTCTGGGCCTGGCTTCCTCCGGGCCGGGTATCCTCACTTCGTGTGTCGTCTTTCATGAGGTCTTGTGAACCAATCTTAGTCTGGCCCCTTACCTGAGACCAATTTGCCATGGGAGACCCTACCAGGAACACAAGGTTCCAGACAACACAGCCCCCAGGTTCATCAGGGCACACAAACCTCTCTACCACGGTAAGGTGCTGGTTCTTCAGAGATGATCATAAAATACCTAAATAAAGAAAAACACAGCCACTAAACAAAACCAGAAAACAAATAATAGATATAAAATATAAAAATGGAAATAAAAATAAAAAAAGGATGCAATTATAATACATATAATCAATTAAATCCCAAATGAATAAAGGTGGGTCTTGTGTTAAAAAATGCCTCGTGTTAGAATAACAACATTCCATACATTAAAACAAAGTATCATTTATTTTTCAGTACAAGACACAAATAATTATTTACATGGCACAATATTACATTAACAAAAGCCAATCGCCAAGCATACTTTTCCTAATTAATCTGAGCCTTGTGTCATGAGCCTGAACACAAACACTTTACTCAGTCATATCCACTACTTTTTCTCTGGAAAATCATAAAACATTGTTGTGTGACTACGAGACACAGAAACATTGTGGTGATTGTTTTTTCTCTTGATCAATATGTCTAGAAAGTGCTCAGAGCTTACTTCTACATCCAGTCCGGGAAACCCTTTCACTTTCTTTAATGAAAGACAATTCTATTCTACGATTCAGCTTTCATCAGTAATATCATTAAATATATTTATACCTCAAAATGACAATGATGACATGATTGCACAGGGTTAGAAAGCAACAGATAGGCAGGATATAAACATTGGCAGAAGAGCAGCTATAGGTAAAGCCATAAAAATGAGACACCAAATTATTTACAAATCATTATTTTTATTGGAGTCATATTAATGGTCTTTTAATGGATTTAACGGTCAAGTACTTATAGCTGTTCCTTTTATATCGATACAAATGTTGAGTCAGCATGCACCACACACCAAAATGTCCTCACTGACTGCATCAATAAACTGTCGTTTGTCAATTAATTAGCTTTAGCAATAACTTTAACAAATTGTCATTATGTATTTACTAAATATTAAACAAATGACAAAAAGACACAAGCGTCCCAAAAATTTTGAAATCTCTCCTTAAAGGTCCCATGTCATGGCCATTTCTACTGATCATAATTCCATTGTTGAGGTCTACTAAAATAGATTTATACTGTGCAATTTTCCAAACTCACATTGGTTTCTCAAACAGCATCTCTGTAAAGTATGTGTATTCACTCTCTTTCCTAAACGGCTTGTTGGAGCTCCTGCCCCCCCCCNCTATACAGAGAGGCTGTTTGAGAAACCAATGTGAGTTTGGAACATTGCACAATATAAATCTATTCTAGTAGACCTCAACAATGGAATTATGATCAGTAGAAATG
>NW_011349420.1:0-1131 GCF_000735185.1 Notothenia coriiceps | reverse complement strand
TGTGTGTGTGTGTGTGTGTGTGTGTGTGTGTGTGTGTGTGTGTGTGTGTGTGTGTGTGTGTGTGTGTGTGTGTGTGTGTGTGTGTGTGTGTGTGTGTGTGTCATTTCCCCAAATGCTCTGGCTGCACGGCTTTTTTGGAAAGTACGCCTGCGTGTCTTCAAAGAGCTAACACACACAGCTGCTGTGGTATTTGAGTTTGGTACCAGTCTGAGTGTTTCAGTTAAGCCACCGGTCCCAGTTAGGCCTAGCCCATCTGGAATCTTAGTCCTGGGTGGCCGTTATATTTGTGTGTGTACACAGCTGAGCATGGCAACACGTCCAGCCTCACTCTGGCACTTGGGGAAAAAAATCATCATATTATCTGATTTCTCCAAGCCTTAACATAACCGCTCTAAAGCCCCTATCATACATAAGTGCTTTAAATTAGCTGTATTTCTTTTAGGTTATCTCTTTTTAATCAAAACCTTTGTTTTCTCCTCATGTTTCCTCTTAAATGTAATCGCTCCTGTGACGGGCGAGCTAACTGTATTATGGTGGTACTTAGCTAGAACAAAAGAACTCGCTCAAGGTCTTGTTTAAGTGCTTCTGTACCCTCACCGTGCCCTTGTTTTCTGAGTAGAGTTTTTTATGTTTGTGTGTGCATCTGTGATTCTGTGGATGTCAGGCATGCGTCATGCGTGGGTGCGTGCACTTGTGTACATGGCCTGCGTGGGTTTGTGTACACTCCCCCTGCTGCTTTCCAGTCCCCCCCTCCCCCTTCCAATCCACCGCAGCATTAAGCATTATTTGCAACAGCACACAACAATGTGAGACAAAGCAAGGTTTTCTGGACGAACATGAAAAGAGAGCGTGAAAAACAACAGAAACTGGCCTGCACCACTTGACCCTATCGAGGAGGGGGTTGATGAGGTGGTGTTGAGGTGGTGTTGTGGGGGTTGTAAGCCAGGGGAGAGATAATCCCTCCAGCCAGAGCGGCCTCCGTGTGCTCGGGCTCTAACGCGGCGTGCTGGGCTGTCAATCACTCAACAAAGCTGTCTGTAAGGGGATTATGAACCCACGGACCCTCCCTCCCCTCCCTCACCCCTCTCTTTCTCTCCTCCCATTGCCTTTTCCCCCTTCTCTTCTTCTGCC
>NW_011349419.1:201466-230425 GCF_000735185.1 Notothenia coriiceps | reverse complement strand
AGTCTCTCACAATAGGACCGCTGTTATGTTGTGTTTCTTTTTGTTGGAATCAAAATGTAAGCTTCTTCGCTCTGTCAACACAGCCATAAGAGTAAACCGTGTTGATATTAATGTGAAAGAAACGCTTGATTACATAAAATACATAAAAATATTCCTGAATTCAGCTATACTGTAGCTAGCCAGTGAGTCAATCTAGTTCACGTCTTCTCTCTTTTTTCATTGCGCCACACACACACACACACCACCAGGATAAGGGTTAAACAATAATCTGCTTTAATGGTAAAAACATACAATACATCACCCAATCACCTAATCACGAAGCACTCTGCAGAGTACTCCGGGCCCCACCGTGTGAGACACGTCTCGGAACGGCAAGTGAAAAACAAGAGCGCCGATCTCCAAAATGATCACAACATTTATACACAGGTGGGGAGGAGTTTTATCGCTTGCTCTTCCCTAGCTATTTGTTATTGGCGAGTTCACTTTGAGCGGAGCAGTGAGTTGGCAGTGTTCCATTGGTCGGTTTCACTTCTGGGCGGGACCCCAGGTAGTGAGTCCGCAGTTGTTGATTCCATCTTTTTCTTCACTGTGTGTGTGTGTGTATGTGTATGTGTATGTGTGTGTGTGTGTGTGTGTGTGTGTGTGTGTGTGTGTGTGTGTGTATTCTCGTAATTATGACTTTATTCTCCTAATGTTATGACTTTATTCTCGAAATCTCTGGGTTTTTTTTTTAAGTGTGGCCCTAATACTCCGTCCGTACGAAACAGCTGCACATATAATAAAAACAAACAACTCGATCAACACACTTTTGCTGATATTTGTTTAACTGCTGGTGATGTGAAATTACATGATTGATTTCCTCTGTCTCAATGATGAACGTTATAATAATAGAAGACATGAAGCTGCAGAGAGAGGATGGATATATTCTTACCTCTACTTTGTTATTAGATGAACATACAAAACTGTTAAACACATTGTTTATTTCATTTACTGAGGTTTTAACCATTATTTACAACATGTGTACATAAGCAGTGGAATAATAGGATATCTCTAGGTCATTAAACTGTCATAAATTCTGTTTAATTATATTAGGTCATAGAAAATCTTGAATTGTGTATTTCAGCAGAGAAGGGGGTCATGGTGGTGCTGGACCTGGAGGTGCTGACCTGGTGTCAGTGGGACATCATCTGGGCTGGTTTAGGGGAAGAAAGAGAATATAAACTGTTATAATCAAAGCTATTAAGATTAGAAAATTAATATTGTTAAGAATCAATGTATACAACATGCTGTTATTCATTTAAAAAACATATCGTTTTATCAGTGCAGAAAAATTAACTTATTTAGAATATGAATTAATATGATTAAATTACATCAGCTATATACATAATGTACTTGTTCACTTACTAATGTAACATTACAGGGGGCTAAAGGAAACCCTTAATCGTATTTACCTGGCCATGGTTCGCTCCGTAGGCTAGACCGTCTCATTTCGTATAGGCCGCTCGGTCCAGCTTACCCGGTATACGTAGGCTGCATCCATCGTGAACTGTGTATGCTGCTTCCTCCGAAGGATGCAGCCCCTGAATTGAGACACGGCCACAGACTGTCTCAGCCTATTCTTTTATGTCTGATGTTGACTTCAAACTGACGTCAACATGTTCCACATATTTTATACATTATTGGTCACGTTTGTTTTTAGTTCAAAAGTTTGTAGTTAAAATATTCTGCTGCTTTCCCAAGCCTTTTTACTTTCTTTTCTCTTCTTAATACACATTAATTCACTACTACTTACATTTAACTCCTTCAGCCTACTTTCAGCTATAAACATAATTTCATTCAACTATTACATTATTCAGCTATTTCCAGACATTGAGGCTATACATGTTGTTTATACCTTTTTTTTTTTCTTTTAAATATTAAGCTTCTTCACTATTTTTCCTACTCTTCCAGTTTAACATTTCACTTTCAAGTTTTCAACAAAGTAATTGCAATGTATTTGAACTGTAACAATTTTGATTCAAATCATTTCACTTCAGCAACAAATATACACAGTTTACAGCATTCGCACGCATTTTCAGCAGGAAATGCATTTTCTAGTATTCTATTACATTTCTGATAAAAGAGCTCCCTAAATACACTGGACCTTTCCAATACATTTAAATATTTAATACCTTAACTAATTGAATTGGATGTTTGGCAGTTATTGGTCTGCATAAAGCAGTAAGCTACGTATGAATTCAGAACACAAGGCTGTCCGAATGTTTAGGAATCTGTGAACTTAATCAAATGGTAACTTAACTGCAAAAATGTGTAAACATTATTGAAGAGACACAATTGATTTAAAAACACTAGTTTTATTTGATCAAATCCCCACACAGCAAAATAAAAATGGTAGCGTTTCCAGGTTTCAGAGCAAAAAACAAGATATTTCAACATCTTTACATACCAAATACAGAAACCCACCACTTACACACCACATCCAAATCTAGAGGACAAAATAGATAAGGACAACTGCACTGTCTCTAAGTTAGTTAAAAAAAAAAGAGTTACTGAAAAAAAAAACATTTACAAGACAAGTATTTTTTTAGCCTTTATATCAAGGAAAATCCCCTTCACAACCACAAGTAAACTACTAATTGCAGTGCAAATTGTCTTGATTTGCTTACATCTGGCCTAACAGTTTCCTACAGCCCGTTTAATAATATTGCACACTTATTTTACACACCAGCAGAGCCATTTTAAAGTGCCAGCTTGGAAATGGATTGATAGCCAGCTTGCAACATTTTTTGGTTCTAAATTCATTACTGAAATCAGTCTAGGATGCATTTTAAATTGTAACATTGTATGAGATTTTCAGATTTATATAACTACATGCAACTGTGCTGCGAACAAGTGAAACAAAACCAAATAAAGAAATCCAAAGAACAGCCATTTGTGCTGTAATAAAGAGGAAATACATTCTGTGAAACTGCAAACCTGCAAATTCATAAATGCATAGACATGTTTTGAAGATCTTAAAACAGTCAATTTCAAAATACAGGGATCAACTCATGTATGAGACTTTAGAACATTAGAGTGAAAATAATTGACTGGAAAACAAAAAATGCAAACTGTCAGAAATCCAATATATAATTGAGACTGCAAGAAGTTTCTATCCAGCTACATGAAAGAGTATGAGTTTATTAACTGTTTGTAATCTAAGTCTAAAAACAGTTACGTGTTGCACAAGATATAACCAAAGCATTTAAACACAAAAAGGTGGGTAAAGGTTGTTACATTAGTACCATTTGAAAAACACTCCCTTCCACCAATAGTGACACACATCTTTCAAGTCCATAAACAAACATAAAACTGATAAACATTTAAGATGTTTTATTTCACAGAAAATAATATATTCTGAATTAATATATACATGGAAATAAAATCAAAAATGTTGACCGATCAGCTTACCATCTCACATTAAAGAAAAAGGCAAAGATATTGAACAGACCGATACGGACAGAGCGGCAAATGAAACCAGATGTCTTTCTGTGAGGAAAGGTACAGTAGTTATGGTTTTCCAGGCCTGACAGAGGTAGGTAGCATTGGGCCCCGATCAGGGCCAGAAACCTGAGAAAACACAGATTACCCTTACCCTCCAGAAAGCTAAAATATATATGAATGTACAAACAAACCCATTTGCAGGCACATATACAGTATACTTGTACAAAAATCCAAGTGTGGTTGCCAGCAAACAGTCTGTCCGGTGTGATCTGTTAGACTTTATCTGAGCTGATTTAGTCAAAGCCTATCAAAACTGAGGTGATCTGTCTGACAGCCAAGCCCACCAGTGAGTAACTAATATGCTACACTTCATGCGTCTGCACTGCAGGTAAACGGTGTTCTTGATAGAAAAGAAAAAAAAAGTCCTGAAAAGTATGTTTGCGATAGCACTTTTTGTAAGAACCTGAATAACTGTTGTGTTTTTAGACTGTGTCTTAAGGCTGCTAGGCCACAGAGTGGTGTGTTGCACTTAGAAGCAGCACCAGAACTAACATGCTCGGCTATTAGTGACCATGCAGCTATAAAACGGGCATCTAATACAAGTACATGATGTTCTGGTACCTGGCAGGTTTTATGGTGTCAGTCACATTCAGTGGCCTGCAAACAGTGAGAGGCTTTAAAATAAAAGTGACTACTCCAGGATTAACATTAATGTTGGTACAATGTGAATGCTCTTGTGAGTGTGACAGTCCCCGTGAGACATTAATGTGCTGATTATGTTTACAACATTTAAAGTGAAGAAGCTAACAAGGTAGTGATCAAAGCGTGATGATTGTTAAGTTTATCGTGTGCAAGGCTTCATTCATAATTGTGCAAAAACAGCTGAACATAACTGTGACGAGGAGGAACATTTGTGTTTTCTGTGATAATGTCAAGAGTGAATATGTAAGTAACGCATACTAGTAACTGTTATAACATTGACACCAGTGTCTGTGATCAACCCACCTACAGTAAAACTCAAAGTATTTATGCTGATAAGTATTTCCATAATTCTTGTGCAATAACACCAACTTGTTAGAGCAAACTAAAAAGGACCCATTTCCTTAAAAAGAAAGGCACAAAGGCACTAGCTTTAAAGTAGCTACTAGGCTTTCAGGTCCATCAAGATTACATCTACACCTATGCTGCTACATAGAGACAAATAGTTATAGAAACATCACCCAATATTTAATACACACAATCTATTAAGATATACCTGGCAAAAGAGGAAGTGTTAGTGTAAGCTCAAAGGCATTTCATGTTAAAACCATAACGTTGCAGCCAATTCCACTATACAAACAGCTGATCATAGCTGGCCATTAAAACCAGGGCAAATACAATGAACAGATACAGAGACTTTGGTATATAGAGAAGACCTTTGATATACCATATCTCAGCCTCGGAGGACTTTTGTATGTGGACACTAGTATTCACGTCATTCTCGTGTATGGATCCTACATTACACATGCCATCTCTAAATAGGCCAGTCTCCAGCAGATGTACCACTTTAGGACCAAAGGCCCTGATTAAATCTGCCTCATCTGACCTAGAGAAAATCCGTTTGGATTGTACTCCACCACCCTGTAATTAAAATCTGCTCTTCCCAGAACAGGCCCAACATTAAACTGAAGCAGGTCCGGATGCATGAGCATGCTCCATCCCGCCTCAGAAGGTCAGTCTCTTAGCAGTGATAAACTCCTCCAGTTGAATCTTGCCGCTGCCCATGAGGCCGAAAGCAGGATACATTGTTCCTGAACAATCCACCTGCCTCTCATAAAGGCACCTCATGGTGTCGGCATCATAAAAATACACCCGGCACGCGTCGTAATCTAGGCATACACCGATGCGCTGTGGCAAGGGGAGCACGCGGTTGCCAGGGTCGCTGGACGCTGCATGTGCTGTGGAGACAGAGGAGGAGGAAGACGTCTTGGGGATGAAGAGTTTGCCCATGCCCAGGGTGAGGAGGGTGAAGGGCTGGGAGAGCTCATAGCATGTGTCCTCACTGCCGCTGTCATGCCCACTGTCATGGTCATACCTGGTGAGAGGAAAGACAACAGCAGATACATTTTGTATCAAATGTTTGAAAACAACATCGTAATCATGTGGAAATTAATGTTTAATAAAAGTGATCTGCCCCAATGCAAGTGTGTGAAAAATATGAAGGCCGAAACTAATGATTACAATCAATGTATCTACTTGTTTTCTCAATTCATTATTTGGTCACGAGAATTGTCAGAAAATAGAATAGACCCCTTAAGAACTTAACAGTCTGAAACAGCATTGCAAAACAGAAACACATTTGATATACAATCAAAAACTTAAAAAGAAAAGTACAAATATTATGTTCACATTTTGAAAGTGGATTGAATCAGTAAAATCTTTCAAACAATTAATTGTGGAATTTGTAACAGATCAGTTTTTTAAAATCAATTATAACAAATGTACAGCGTCATGTTAAACTTATATTTGTTATTATTAAGCGCTAAGAATGCACTCGACCTTCAAATTAAATACTGTCCTGTGTGATTCACCTCACATGCATCGTGTAGTAACCAAAGAACTAAGATGTCTTTGCGTAAATAAATGTGTTCCTTTACACTGATCAGTGAGAAAGGCAGGCTTTGTCTGAGACTAAGCTCTTTACCAGTTTATCCTGGTTCTTACATCACAGGATTAGGTATGACTCGAGCACCCTTATCGCTGTGCTGACTTTGTTTACGTCTGTTTGTGCTGCAGTAAGGTATGCAAAGGTACACACAAATTGTACAACAAAATTAAGTTGTTGCAGTTTTACTATTTGTTTTTAATGGATGAACTTCGGGTCAGCTGTGGGTTGCGTACGTAGAGATCTGCTTGCACTTACCTTGGGCTGCTGGTATCTCTCGGATTGTGAAACCATTCGAGAAGCTTTGAGTCAGAGGCCACTCCAAATTTAACCATGTAGGAGTACGGCTCCACCTTGAAGGCCCAATAGTGTCTGCAAAACAAATGGGAATAAATGATTTTAATACTGCAGGGCTGGAAATGACAATGATCTATTGGTTATCATTTGTCCTTTGACATTCCTGGTGCAGATAAAATCTTATCAGCAACTTGATTGGAGGCTAAAAAAAAAGACTAGAGATATGACAACAACCTTCTGCTCAAAATAATTAAAAAAAGTTCCATCTGGGTTTTCACTTGAATATGTTATATCTAGGCAACATGACATTAATAGTCTAATGTTTCTGTTTTCACTGAACACGTGTCAAATTAAGGAAACAACTTTGTATAAAATCAAGGGTTGTTGTCAGCTTTTTGCATACCTTCCCTGAGAGATGCCCATGTCCCCAATGATGTAGTCCAGTCCGATGAAGCTGCCCGTCTGCACACGCTCTGCAGCCAGGAGGAAGGCCATGCTAGCTACGCTCTCCACAGTGTCCCGGCGCTTGTTGAGAATTAGCCGCTCCGTGCTGAAGCCACATTTGTCGCTGAACAGGAAACCGAAAGCTGAATGTGTAGAGATGGAGGGAGAACGAACCATAGATTAAACAAACGGGAGAGAAGACAAATTACAGAAGGGTGATCAAAACAAGAAAAAGGTGGAGAATAAAAAGCATTCAAAAGAAATCAGAAAAGGAAACAGAGTCTATACAATTTGTGCAAAAGGCAGAGTTGTATTCCCTCTTTTAGAGAACTGGAAATGCGTAGGTGACAAGAGTGGACACACGAGGGCGCTACAGTACAATCTTAAAGAGCTTAGACCTAGATGCCATCATTATCAAACCATGAAGAACAGCCATAAAGCTCAATCCATGTGCAGATGTTATTTATATTTAATATGTGGGTGCAATTAAATGCATTCTATACATAGTTTATGGGCCAAAGGCCACAATATCCAGAATACCATGTAATCCAAGGTCTATAGGGGAACACCATTTAAAGGTGACCTATCATGCTATATTTGAATAATATAGTGTAGGACCATACCTATACAAGGCATATTTATACTTTTTATTTTTTTTCAAAATACCAAACAGAATTTTAGCCATTCCTCATTTCGCTCAATTTAACACTGTCTTTGCATGGGCTGATTCTGTGAGAACAGCACCATCTACAGGCCTAGCATATGTACTACAGCGTCTCCAGCGCTTTCGAACGGCAATGTCCGTGGCTGTCTCCTCCTGATTGGTGGAGTTGGCCCAGCGCCACTTCTGTGACGTCACAGAAGTGTTCAAATCTGGATCAGCTGATCAGATCAGTTGCAGCCCCTTTTTTAGAGATTTGGGTACAGAGGAAAATAGAGAGGGTTGTGTTTTCTGACACTTGGTGAGTTCCCTGGAACACCGGGGACATATTCATGTATAAAAAGACGTACAAAAGTGCATTTTGCATGATAGGTCACCTTCAATTAGCATGCGTGTAGGAAAGTCCTTCCAAAAACTAGGCCATATTAATGATAAAAGTAGAACCCTGCCTTAAAATTTGAGCAGATAATAATGCTGCCACTTTATGTTATGTAGTTTAGGCTTCAAATCCAATGCCAAAATATGGCAGAAACCTAAGACATTAGGTGCATAAAACCTTTGATTTTATAATTCATACAATTTGAATCAAATTATTTTCTTCAACATCTGGGCATCCAAAAAATTAAAAGCATCGGCTCAGCCAATTTTGTAAATCTTCCATGGAAATCCACGTTGCAAACATCTGCAAATGTGAGGGTACCAGTAATTTAATAAATAAAAGAAAATGGGGCAAAATTAATTGAGCAACATGGAACTAGTCCCAAAGCGACAATATTTTAAAATTTGAAATCCAGTTAAGTAGTAGACGGATATTTATAGTATGGATTTTCTTTTTACAGCGAGTTAATGATGACTTAGCAGCACAAGGGACTGAAAACTGAGCTCGACCATGAATAGACTTCAAAATCTTTCAGCAGCAATTTGCTTTTACACAACCAGCCTATTAGCTGCTACACATGCTGGTTCTACGCTTTGAGGGTCTGAATGATGTCCTACTAAAAAAGACTGATAAACGCTGACCAGCCAGGATATAAGTGATGACATGTTTCAAGGTCCTTATACATTTTGATTAGCGCTATAGCTGCAATGGATAGATTTGTTTTTATGCATTTGTGTCCACTCATGCTTCGTCATGAGTAAGCCATGTGTGAGAGCCAGTCCGCGTTTTGTCCTCTGCCTTTCACTGGCCTGAAATGTCACCTCATTACTGTCGCACAGTGAATCCATGCACTCTGTCTTACACGAACCAGAGAGCACAGGAATGTGGAAGCGCCAACCACAACACCAATGACAAGGCTTGTGTAGGAAACCAATCAAAGCACAGCCATATCAGATGAAGGAGTGACGTGTCATATAGCATGTGTGCAGGCCCCTGCCATGGGAGGGGGAAATGTACAGTCTGAATTGTGACAAAACCAAAACAGCACCACAGAAGGCGCCTCTGCAAATCTCAGATTCTTACACTTGCAGTATGAATAATCAGTGTAAGCAGCGAGGAGAATGAAATGATTGCCAGCTGAATATAAATCAAAGTGGCAGTGCTATCCTGGGAGGATATGATTTGAATTCAAGTTCAGCAGATGGCTTGGGAGGATTTTAATGAATTCCACCTGGCGTCTGTCAGGGAAGCTGAAATGGGACGCAACAGATGCAACTACAGGTTTGTTTTCCAAGCTGCCATGCTGCACAACACCCCCCACTCCCACACAGACAAAAGCTATACTGGCTTCAGCCATCTGAAACGCACAAAACATTACCATGGTGATAAACTAAAACACCATTGCATTCATTACCGCCATCAAGCAGGCGGCAAGAGAATTCCAAATGTAAAAACAGCAAAGCATCTGTGATGTGATAATCCTCCTAAAATCCAAGACACTCAGATGTGTTCAGAGAGGGAAAGGAGAGAAGAGCTTAGCTGTTGCCTTGGCCAGAAGAGGCCCAACAACAGGGGCTGTTAGTCAATTCAATAATGAACTTAGCAACAACATCTATAACACAGATTCAATTGATTGAGCTTAATCTTTTAAAAACATAGCACACACACTTTGACTGCATTTTAAAAAAGGAACTCAAATAACCTCTTCCATTCTATTCCTTTATCCACTTAGGTCCAACTCAAGACTCAAAGGACAGACCAAGAACACACATACCCATCATGGGGGGAAATAAACCGACATGTGCAATACATTTTCTGGAAAACGTCAGCAGGCATGTCGAGCTTACCAGGCGCAGGGGGGGTGTGGAAGGTGACCTCAGGGCTGTGGGGGCTGAACATGGAGTTCCTGCAGCTTTTGACCCTGAAGGAGTACAGGCTGTCAGGCTCCAGGTCACACACCACAGTGTTGGGACCATACACCCTGTCTGTAGCCCTCCAGGCCCCACTGTCCTCTCCGTCCTCCTGGGACGGGGACTGGCTCGGGCCGCCCAGTCTAGAGAAAACAATAATATAGTTAAAGACATTTTCCACATCACTATAACTTATTTGTGGATAACCACAATGCTCCACTCTTCTCTTGCTGTTATATATATTTGTACCCGTGCACCCACCTGCGATACTCCATCACGTGGTGATCTGTGGGGAGGTGGTCATCAGACAGCCTCCAGCAGATCAAGGCCTCGTTATAGACCCTGCTAGTGGACAGGTCAATCAGGGGAGGGTCTGGAACTGAAGATTAGAAAGACATGAAGAAAATAAAACAAAAATGACCAGTTAGTTAAATGGAAACCGGAGACTGTCATCATTTTAAAAACATTATGCACATGATGGCAGTGAATCCTGAAGTGAAAACTTGGTTCTGGTTATTAGCAAAATGCACAGCTCATGCATAACTGGAAAACCTACTCTTTAAAAATCACAAAGAAACGCCAGTATAACCTCCTGTGTCCTAATCATGCTTAGTACAGTGCTTCAGCTCAATAACTAGGGTTTAAGCAAATGCCGTAGTGTAAGTGAGGGAAAGATTAGATTTGTCAGGATCAGGACTATCCCCTCGGGACAATGGACAAGACTGTCTTGCATAATGGAGCCTGTTAAGAGGTTTTTACGTCAACTCACTGCCAGGAAATGCACTTACTAAAACACCCACACCACCAACACTTTCCTCTTCCTCTCCCACTTTCACTCTCAATCCCTTGACCATGGTCATCTGCGGCAAATTGTTCCCCTTTTGGTTGTGAAGAATTCCTAAGAAGCATCAAACTCTCTACCTCCGACTTAACATCCATCTATATGCCAAAAGCCCACTTCTCATCGTCTGATTTCTGTCCACATAATCCACTTTATCATTAACTGTTCTCTCGGGCCGAGGCTAATATTTCTCCTGAAACAATCTCATTATTGTAACCATGTAGGCTTTTCTCTGGGATAAAGGCTTTCTTCTACACTCTTCATTCTCCCTGTGAGAATTTCCCCCATTCCCTTTGTAATAGTTCCCCTCTTTTTCTCCACCCTTCCCATTTTTGACAGACTTCATTTTCTAAACCTCTTTCTCCTACAGATAGATTCCCCTTGTTGACCATTGTCACCACGGAAACAGAGCTCTGAGCCTCCAAAGTCACTCTGCTTATCCTCAGTCTCCAAAGTCTTTCTGTCGCATGCACAACTCACTATTTTAAAGCCCAATGCATCTTCATTTAACACTGCCAAACTTTTCTTGAAAACATTTCGTCTATCAAATATACCTAACTTTAGTAATGTCATGAGTAAACTTTAACTTTATTTTAAGTGTTCGTTTTAACATTTTGCCAGGTAGAATGGATGAAGATTAGTTGCAGAAATGTTTTGTAAAGTTCAACAAAAAAAAGAGACTATCACAACACATCATTCTCTACCCATGCAACACAATTACAGTCTACACTTCTTTATGAGATACTAACCAGCAGTTAACAAGGACAAATATGGTTTCACCCGTTTTCAACAGATGGACAAATGGGCAAAAAAACAAACAGGGCAGGCAGCCATCCAACGCAGCCAGACAGACGGCGAGGCCCAGTTACACTGCAGGGAACCTAATCTATTGTCTACATTTTCATTCCACTGCTCCCTCTATGAATGTGATATCTCTTAGAGACATTTTGGAGGGGAAACCGTTATGTAGGCATTGATCAACACAACACACAAACAAGATGGCTCCCAATCATATTTAAAACTTCAAAATATAATATTCAGTTCTGGTTTTTTTTCTATGACTGATACAAGAACAAGACACTCATTGAGAACATATTATGGAAAATGTTTTGCCGTCAGCCAGGGATTTAAAATCCGCCTCAGTTTTTACTAAACATAAACATGTTTTAGTCTCCTTTGTATAGGAGGTGAGGGGCCCTATCCAGAGACACTATAGGCGTTCTTCCATGTGCCATCATCTCTCAAGACTTCAATTAAATTACCGCAGAGTATAAATACCCCTTCAGCTTCTTTTATACTCTGTGCACAGACTAAGAGCATCAGTAACCCCCGCAGGCCACTTAGATTAAAGACACGCATCAATATGTGACTGCCACACAACTGCTGCATGCAGCACTTTCCCAGAGTGATTCATTTAGGGTACATTTTTATTTGAAAATCCAATTTTCTCCAGTGTAAGGATTATAGGAGAGTATAAGAGCCAAAACTGTGAATATTAAGTCAATTTAAACACAGCTTGAGATTAGGATAACAGCAGGTAATGCTCATCTCGGGGTATTGTTAAGCTACAAAAAGTGTCTGAATAAACAGTGGAATTAAACTGTTGTAGTTTACATCTACATTAATCATTTTCAAACTACAACACAATATGGAAATGGCTACCCAATATTGAACAGTGACGGTTCTAGTGATGCAATCGGTTGCTGCATTTTGTACATTTCTTGTTTTATTGTACTTTTCCTACGAGTGGTGCTTCAATGACCGATTTGAATGTTCAAAGAAACATTTTCCCACTTGTAGGATACCTTCTGTAAAACCTTTAAACTATTTTCTTCATTGTACTTTGTTTAATTATCATCAAGGGATTTTCCAACGGTTTCTTCTTTGAATGAGTTGAACAGAAAGTGGTCAATTTGTCCATGAGTTTAGACAAAACCAACTGAAGTCTCAGAAATAAATCTCACATCACTGATTTTTAACAAGCAAACAATGGCTGTACTTCATTGTAGCAACAAAAGCTCGCCAACTCTCCAACAGTCACTTAGAACATCGTCAGCTGGATCCACTCATGCCAAAGGGACGTTAAATGCAAAAAATGTTGGATGCTAAAGTCTCGAACGATTTATTTTGTATTTAGACCGCCTTATCGCTTACATCAGACTTTTTATTTTCTCTTCAGGATGCCCTGTAACACCCGTCTTTGGCTAAATCCGGCTGAAGAAACTGTCACAACTATTCGTCATGATCTGCAACAACGATATCCGTCTCTGCTCTTCCCCAGCCACTCACTCAGCATGTAGACAGGAGCCACTACGGGCATTTTCAAACAAGCCTCAGCAAGACGCACACAATGTCTCACTCAATCGTTAAGAGTCAGTCACATTCCTGTTCTAATTGCGGTGGATCCAATATAAACATCTTACTCAGCTCATGATTGCAATAAGGTTCAGTTTAAGTGTGCATAATGGTCGTGTATTATGTTCAATTCTCCAGTGTTAGTTTAGTATACAAATTGATTTTAGAAGTGTCAGCCTTATCTGACAAAGATTATCAAATTTGTGCCCAGTCGTGCAACACGCACATCTGTGATCCCATCAGCTGCTCTATGATACATTTAAAAATAATATTACCTTTAAAGACAATGACTGATCTTTCAGTGAACCTTTGAGTACTTGCACTTTCTAATTTAGACCTTCTCAATTGTATGCACCCTTTGTAGGCTCAAAAATGTAATCCGACATAAATTACACAAAAGGTTTTCAAGTACTTCGGAAATAATTGTGTATACTGAGCTCTTTTACAGAAAATAATGAATGCTCACATGCACATTCCTTTTGGCACGGCATCAGAGTCTCTATAACTTGTTTCTTTTTGTCTTCCTTTCTCAGTCTCGTAACTCTTGATCCAGAAATAGTATGGAGCAAACCCTACAGTTCATTAAAGTATGTATCCTTTTATCTCTGGGAAACTTGATTCTGAGAAAAATAGGCCCTGGTTATTTAACAGACCAGAAGCAGTTAAAGCCACTTCGAGTGTATTCAGGGTTACATCCGTTTATCCAACAGATGACCTCTGACCTCTTGGCACAGCACAGTTCAGAGAGCTATGCTGTGATGGACAGGTGAAGACAAACAGCTTGTCCTGGCCGTTTGTCTAGTAAAAAAAAAGAAGGGGAAAGTAGTTTTTGTTGGACTAACTGTTTGAAGTGGCAAGGCCCTGCCCTGTAAAGCCAGTTGCCACAATCGACACAGACACATGAACAAAGGCTGCCTTCATTTTCAGAGCTCAATAGAAGCAGCAAAGTGACCATTGACATGAACTAATGGTCACTTTTTCCAGCCGCTTGAGGGCAAGTTCTCATTGAGCCTTGTCCTTTAACACAAAGTTTCCAAGAGAAATGATGTGTGGAGACACTACAAAGAAACAATGTACTCCATGAGAACAGCTGTCACAAAATGGGCTGAAAGTATTTATTTCACATGGAAAGTGATTTAAAATAAAAAATAAGAATCATTCCTAAAATGTAATAATCTTGTTTTGTATAATATGGTCAGAGCCTCATTCTATATATTGTATCTGGATATACAAATATTTCACACCCTTGAAGTAAAACAAAATGGTTCACCTCCTCCAAAGCACATCTCTTTGAGAAGCATTTCCTCTCTGGATGTGTCCAGCACAAACTCATCAAAGCAGGGATCAGACGCAGGGTGGAAAGTCCTCAGAGACTCTGTGGCCTTCTGGATCCTGAAAACAAACAAGGCAACAACATTTATTGATGGAGGTGATTCATGATTAGCATTACATTAGTTTTGCAAATCCAACAGCTGTATTTCAAGACAACACAAAAAGGACCACACTTCACTACAGATTTATTTTTCTCAATATCTCGAGTGCTCAAACATTATAAAATCCACCATGTAATCTATCCTCATTTATGCAGTTGCATCTATATTCTAAAGTGAAAAACATGATTGAAGTGCTTGTCAACAGGAGGAAAGTGAACAGGGCTTAGTATCATGGTCGAGAGTGAAATGGCTTCCTGATGATCCAAAGCTGCTAAGAGAGATCAATTAGTGAGCTTAGGGCAGAAGGCAGCACTGACTGGACACTGCAGCAGCATTAGTCTTAACTTAACTCTCCACAAGTCTGGCAACCTTTGTGCACGTGACTTTGTGTTTCTGACACACTGTAGTCACCCAAACACATAAGCTGGATGCTCTCAAGACTAAAAATAAACAAAGCAAATCCTACTTATGAAATCACTGGGAAAATGGAAGCCATTGCTAATGATAAACTGTGAGCAGAAGAAAGTAGTCATATCACACTTCAGTCTCCCACTGTGGGGCCTGTTAAACAGTTATGTTTGGCTTCTGTAAAGTGTGTTGGATTTATATCTGGTAATCATTACTAAGCTTCTTATTTATTTATGAGACAGCTAACCACAGTTTACAGTAAGGATTTTAGTGGTGCGAATAATCATTCCTGCACAGCTCAGCTTCCTGTTGAGAGGAAATCTTCCAAGACGCCGGAGAGGTGCTTATGTGCACTCCATTTTAAACATGCACACACACTTTTATGTTAATGTTAATTGCTGACTTTGTGTTATTGATTGAGATGTAGACAGCCATCTTTTGGGATTTAATAATTAAATTGCAATTTTGTAAGGCCCCTGGTATAATTCAGAATCTTTAATATCTCACCATAACATTAAGTATTCATGACTGGAAAGGGGAACAAAAACTCATCCATGATCGTGAACTTTCGCTGTTATAAATGATATCTTGGGATTTAAAAATCTTCTGAAATGTATCCGAGTACCATTTGTAAGGCAACAATTACGTAGTTTAGTGGACATTTTGTAAAAAGGATTTTCAGTGAGTTTACCTGGTGTGCAGCTGCTTTGCAGTCTGTACAAAGCAGGAGTGATCCGTCTCTTTCAGAACCTCCTGAGCGTAGCCCACTAGACCGCTGTTCTCCAGCATGCCCTGGTACTCCTCCACCTGAGAAAAAATAAACACAGGGGCATTTTTACCTTTAGCAATTCATTAAAACATTTAGAATCCTCAGAAAACTAATTCCCTTTAAAAGAAAAGGCTCGATTGCACCACTTATCAGAGACAAACAAGTCGATATTTGTCATGTGTTCGATGCAAGCATGATTCATGTTTATGCAGAAACATAATGATTAATAGGAATGAAACTCAGCCCTAGTATGTCATACCTGAACTTTGAGTTGGTCGAGGCGTCGGTTTCGAGACTGCTCGATGGACTTCAGCATCTCAGACTTCCTCTCCTGCAGAGTCTCAAACAGACGCTCAAAGTGCTCATTGGCTTGGCGCTCTGCTAGCTGTCCATTGTCCTTTTAGAAGATACATTTTGTTGTTAGTTTGTACAAAGATATAAAATGTTCTCATGTACCTCCCTACATGCAAACATTTTTGAAAGGTCAGAGTATTTGATCATTGTATCAAACTCTGGTTTGAAAGAAGGTGGATATAAACAGTTGAAAATATAATATATTGCATCCTAATTTCTGCAGTAATATTCAAGGAAGTACAATAACTTAAGTTTAAATAACACATTACACAACTTAGGTATTACGAAAGAAGACTTTATGGACCAACAATTCTTTAAAGAGCATCCCAGACATATCAGTCCTACACACCCTGCTTACAAACATCAAAAGTGTAGACATATGTAAACACTACCCATTCAGCACCAGCATACAAGTGAAAGAGGAACAAGCTCAGAGGCTGAAACCCAGACATGTAGGAGGGACACTCGTAGGCAAATCCTATGATCCGTGTTTGTGTGGTTTGCATAACATTTGTTTAGTGACCTTCCTTATTCGTACACAGACAATGCTCAATTTATCTCACTGGTTTGTGTAAGCTGTATAAATATTTGTATTCTGTAAGAAAAGAGAACATGCGTTTTCATTGTTCTTGAAAACATCGAGCAAAGGGACTCGTTTCTGAGGGGGCATAAGACGTGATTCTGGCAGCAGAGTGAGGAAAGGACCTGCAGCAGGATGAGTCAGCTCTCACCTCCGTCTGATTGATGAGCAGATCCAGATCAGTAATCTGAGCCCTGACCTGGTCCTCTTTGCTGATGAGGTAATGGATACTCTTGGCTAGCTTCTCCTGGGGAGAGAAAACATCAGCACATAATGTTAGTTTTACAAAAAGCTTTAAAACTCTGAAGCCCGTACACAGCACTAAGATGACAAATAACAAGATATAACTTGGGCTTTGGTTATATCCGATACACATGAAACTTCATTAACAAATGTTCCATTTTAAGGACTCGAGAGAGATTTACATTCCTAAACTCTGACATAGGTTGACGTATTTTTCTCTCATCTTACATCACATTCACAACTGCAGCTGTTGAGCAGGGCGTCCTGTATGACCTTCATTGTGAGAGCGTGAGAGCCTGTTACAGTGGGTGCTGTGTCAGACAACATTCAGTATAACAATGACAGGGCATTATTGTTTTAAGTTATTGAAACCAGAGCCTCTCCCTGACTGACGAAGGATTCCGGGACATTCAATACATCTCCCTACAATTTGTAGAGACAATGTACACAAAATCATGGGCAACAAATGGTCTCATTAAATATTAAGCAGCACAGTGTTTGTGCAAACACAGGCTAGCAGATTGAATTAGGAAACAGATTCTGCCTCTGTGTGCTAAACCACCTTGCATCATGTCCACTAAGCTGAGTGTTCATGCAAGCAAGATTAGATTACTAATCAATACGTGTAAACCCATTTTGTTAAAAGGTTTCATGTGCTTTTTGTCTCATTCTGCCTCAGCCACTAAAAACTCTTATAGAATAATCTAGAGACACTTTTCCCACATAAGCTAAACCTAACACTCAAACTGATATAAATCATTTCTACCGAGAGGAGAAAAAAAAAAATCTGAAGAACGCACATTACACCAATTTGTTTTAACCCTGTTAGCCAGCCTGGGTTTTAGTTTCCAAAAGAGCGATGACATCCGAGGTCTGGTGCAGCACAGGTACACGTGAGACATTAATATTTGAGCAGGACATGAGAGATGCAGGGATCAGTCAGTCACTTAACTTCTGATATTCAATCTGCCTTGAAGGGAGCTTTACGTTAAGATACAATATCACATTTTAGTAGATTGTACTAAATATCATCGACATGTTTTCAAGTTTCAGCGTACTGAAGTTACAAGGCTGCTTTGACACCATTTTAAAAGGCTTTCTTAAAAGTGACATTGTGTTCAATCTCAGTTCAATTCTTGTTATGAGAGAATTGTATTACACATTACAATTGTTATAGGAGCTGTGACAATTAGTTAATCCATCTATGAATTAAAAAAAACAGAAATGTTTCATTGATAGGTGCAGATTTACCCTATCAAATAAGGAGATATCCTGCTTTACACTTTGTTTTGTATAAAATGGAATCTTTAAAAAAAAAAAAAATTAAAAAAATGGGTATGGTCTGATAAAGCAAGACATTTTGAATCATCTTGGACCAAAGGATTAATCTAGAAAAATGAATCGATGATAAAAATGAACCGTAGGTTTTAGCCTTACTCCAAATAACCCATAACTTTGCACAGATTTATTCGACACCTCCACCACACCCAGAGGCAGCGGGCCTCTCCTCTCAAAGTGTTACATTATGTGAAGGTGTTACCTTGAGGATCTTGTAGGCACTGCCCATGGAGGTGACTTTGTGGTTGGCGTGGGATCCTCCCAGTTTACAGAGGTGACACACTGGTCGTTTGCAGACCTCACAGTACATGTTCACCTTCTCCATCTCATGCTCTGGACACATGAGGACCTGATGTATTTAACAGAACAATGGGTTAAAATAAACAGCTCTTTAAATCTACAGTGATCGAAAACTGAAGTGAAAGCGGAAGATGGCCTGGACATAAAAAGCTTCTAGACAGTTCTCTGTGAGCCATTTCCTGAAGTCTTAAAATAGAATTAAAACATTTAAAAAATCAGCACTTTTTCAAGATCCTCAGGAAGAAGGCATGTTTGATCAACTAAAGGGATTGGAAAAGCAATGCAATTATATATTCAAACCAGTGACTCAAGTTTTCAGATATTTAAATTATTATTGGATCCGAGCTTTGTAGTTGGCTAATTGCAAGGCCAACAACATTCCTGAACATCAGGTAATGATCAGGAAAACCAGATAGTAAAAGATTTCCAGCTGAATTCTCCTCAAACATTTAACTAGTTCAAGCCAAATCTATAGATGCTAATGTTTATTTTGGACTCATGTGACATCTTATCTCCTGAAAGATGTTCATAGTCCAACAGCTGAGTAAAAATGCAGTGAATGTGTCTTTGAGCCTTTAGAAAACAACTGATAGAGGAAAATAAAGTCTTCACAAAGGCATTGATAGAGGACACTTGCCTTGGGCCTGAAGTTTGTGGTGGGCCCGACATACTCATGCTGAGCTTTGGGCGTGCCCCAGGGGTGGTGCAGCTTGAAGCACTCGTTGCAGTAGCTGGCCTTGCAGTCCATGCAGCTCTTGGTGGCCTCCTGCTGCGGAGGCTTACAGATGTTACACATGATGGCGACGGCTGCACGGGCGGCCTGGCGGTAGCGCTCGACAATGTTCTCCAGCGTGAAGTTACGGAACAACATGCTGATGCCTCGCTCTCCGAGGTCGATGTCATGCTGGCAGCCTGGGCATGGGATGGTGGTGACCCGGGGAGTCACAGACCCTCTGCGCCACCCCGGTGACGAGATGGAGCCTGGAGGAGAGTCAAGAGGGACAAGTGAGAAAAAAGATCATGCATAATCGAGGGCCATAGCTCGGGTCACCCAGTTTCAGCTCTTGACTGAGGCCCTATTTTGGCATGTGAACAACAATGTCCTTTGACTTGAAGTCAAACTGAAGTCATAGTTCCCAGGAGTTAAATGGGGGCTTTGAAAAAAGAATGTGAACTCCATTTGTGTTGAACACATTCTGGGCTGGAGTCACAAAAGCAGCATTACATCATCTGCATGATTTTCCAAGTATGATCTTAAGGAAAAAATGCCTTTGATAACACATAAGCCTTCACAAATAGGGTCTCAGTCTGTCTCCCTTTGTGCTTCATTTCCACAATGACCACTACTCTCTAAAGACATGGCTGTATGGGGCAAGACATCAGTACAGGCCATTTGTTTAGCAGTTGTCATTATAGTGAAATAAGTCCAAGAAGGGAGACTTTCCAAGAGTACTGGGGCAGATTGAAAACACAGGATAGTCACAGGGAAGATGGCATCCTTGGAGCAAATAGAGAGTGCACTGTCGGTATGAGAAATCAATTTAAAGACGGCAAGTCATTTAACATTTACCATGGGAATGACGAGTATGCAAGCGCTCACAATGATCTGGACAAAGGAAATAGTTACACTTACCTAGTATGAGTGATTACAAAAATAGAAAGTATTAAAAAAAACAAAGCATATTTAAAAATCAAGCAATGTAACAGAATTACATTGTGTGAAGTAGAAATTAAACATTTTAAATAAAAATGTCTTGAATGAATTCACATTTAATATTACATGTCCAGTTCAATGCATCAACACTTATCTTCATAATACAGCAAATCTCCTCTTAAAGCAAAGCTGCTTTAAGAGTTTCTCACGAGAGTGTGCTTGTTACAGATGCAGCAGCATTGTAACAAAGCAACAACACAGTGACATGAGGGGAAACAAGGAGCTGTAGCACAAGGTCACATCACAGACGCAAGCATTGGGGAACGCAAAACACTGTTCAACACACTCAAAGCCAGCAAACTGAACTCGCTACAAGGCAAAATAAATGACAAAATTATTGCATCACGTTTTTGGGAAAGAGGGGAAGAAAGGAGTGCTGGATTTATCTCAGTTTGTAAGCCAGTATTTCCACTTCGTTTCCGAGGACCTGAAAATTAAATCAAACACTCCTCAGGTAAGTGAAATACAGGAACACACGACTTGAAAACCACACTTTGCAAAAGGTGACGCTCAGGGGAAAGCAGGGGCAGAACAGAAAACGTAAACTATGTGAAATGTGTAGCCATGTGCATGCCGTGTGATGTGAGCAGAACTAAAGACTGACAGTGCAGGGACGCTTAACTACCTAGAGGTCGAATCTGTCTGAGACCAGACAACAAACTGAAATATGGAGCTTTGTTTGCCACAGATCAATGACCCTACCTACCTGAATTCATATGACAAAGGTGGACGTGGTGTGACTGTGAAAAACTTAGTCTGATAATGGTGATGACATTAAAATAAAAGTCATTGGATGAGGAGTATATGACAATTTTTGACTTTGATGATGAGTGAATGCATGCATACTGTATATGTATTCATGTGCATGTTAGGTCACTGCATATTGACTCAGCAGGTGTAAACGAACACCAAGCAGACTGGAGATGCCTGCAGCAAAGTGTGTGTGTGTGTGTGTGTGTGTATCTGCAGAGGGAGGCAGAGTGGAAGGCAGAAACTGACGAGTCATTGCAGAGCAAAAAGGGCTTGGTTTTTCCCCTGCACTGATCAGACTGCGTCTGATGCTTGAACTGACGTAGCATTGCTACTCAGAAAGTTAGACTGTAAATGTGATTGTATTCACGTATCTAAATTAATATTAAACAATGTTCATGTGCATTTAATTTGTTATTGTTTCAATGTAAATAACAAAATAGAGTCCTGTTTATTAAGGCCTGTTAACAACTCTTCATCGTTTGCTGCCATTCTATTTTATAATTTCAAGGCAACTCCTGGAAATTAGTATAGAGAGTATATTAAAAGTCAAATACATATCTGTGCTTGAAATGTTTCTATAAAACCACTGAGCTTGTCAAATACCTGCACAAGTAGGCCTAATCAGAGCAACAGATCTCAGTTAGTATCTCATTATTCAGTTGTGTTTTACTTGGCCAGAAATGACACTTTTCAATGAATCCATCTTACCCAAAGTGATTAGAAGTAGGCTGGAACAGGTCTGCATTCTTATAAACTGTTTCTCAAGCACTAATTATTTTTAAATCAAGCATGTACAGTACCCTAAAGGCACACAGGTATCAGTCAGAACAATCCAGTTAGGAATTTTAGCAAGCCCAAGCACATTGGAGGTTTTTCTTCCGAGTGTGCGATTGACTCAACAGTTGTCCAGCTCAATAAAAAAAAGCTTAACTTTCCAACAGGTTTTTCGAAATAACTAATAAGCCAAGCGAGTGCATGCACATACAGTTACTTCAGTCTCGGCACCTTTTAATTCATTAAAAAGTTACTTGCCAAAACTCCCCATCAAGGACTCTAGCTTTATTTGATTTTCATCTCTCCTACTTTACTCCACCCTATTCCTCTAGTCAGCCTCCCTGTATGCTGACGCATCATCGCTTTAAGGGTTTCACCATTCCCCCCTCGTTTCCAAACATAAAGAAGCCTTATAACCAAAAGCATGCAAAACCTTCTAATCACCTTTAAAGCCCTTGTTAAATCTGGAATGAAAATTAGATAATTTTTAAGCTCAGTAGACATTTTTTTAAAAAGGGGTAGCCTATATTATTTTTAATTTATAACTTAAAATTCAGCAGCCACACTGAATCCGCTGAAAAGTAACTAGCCAGTGGTGTGAGTTTGTATGGTCGTGTGGACATGGCTGAAGAAGACTAAGTAGAGAAAAGGAAGAACCAAACTAGGGTTTCACAGGGTTTCTAGTAACACTGTACTCACTACTACAGCTATTCAAAAAACGGATCCCTCGTCTACCTCGACTTCCCAACGACCTTCGCACTGTGGCTGCAAGCAATGAACAGAAAAGTGAGGTGAGACCAACATGAAAAAGAAACAATGCATAATGTGAAGTGACGTGAGAAACCATTTTTAGTTAAACGTGACAATTAAGAAACAAAGCCAACTTAAAAGTTAACACAAGAAAAATCTGGTAATGCAGTTTATAGTGAAACAAACAGTGTGTTTAAAAATACACATACAACCATACATACAGGATGTGAACAGTTGTTAAAAGTAAAACCAACTCTTGATTTGTGCACTTAAGTTGCATTGATATTTCAAAACTAGGCTAAGTGTACTGTAAAATGTGCATTAAAAGAACACCTTAGTTTGGCATTTTGGGAGACATGATTTGACTTCTTGCCAAATATGAAGCTAAACCCAGGAAATGAATAGCTTAGTTCAACTGGTATTAAGACAAAATAAAAAAAACATTTAAAAAAAAAACAGGAATACAGCTAGCTTGGCTCTGTCCAAAGTAAGAACATCCTAAAAAAAGAAACAATACAACCAGCCTTTTATAGTTTTTTCCCCAAGTTAAAACAAACTATACATGTGTTTATTGACTGTTCACTGAACCCCTCCCACTGGACCTACAGCTTTAAATCATGAATTCAGAGCTACTGTTAGCTTAATTAGCTCACTTGCTATAGGTAACAAAATCAATAGTCGGAAGTGAGAAAAGCGAGGCATGCTTTTATCTACCTTGTTTTTAAATTAGGAAACCATCATTTCAAAAGTAAAACCAGACTCAAAAAACTGGAACTGGTATAATTGTAAACTGCATTATGTACAAGACATTCAAATTTTCAGCTAACAGTCCTTCCTCTAGTATAATATTTACATATTTGTGTGCATACATTCGAGTTGCATAAATCATTATCACCAACGTAAAATAAAAAATATATGCTTATTTCCCCAATATGTTCAAGCAGAAATCTTAAAACCAACTTTTCAGTGCACTTGTCAAGAGTTAGCTTTTGAACAACAATGCATCATGCTCCTTCATGAGCCCTGGCAACAGAAAATAAGATGTTGATGGAGTTTTAGTAGCCGCCTTGCCTCTCTCCATGCCCAGCCAGACTTGTCCAAGCTGCACACTGATAAATATAGCCTTAAGTCTTTTCTTTCTCCCTTCACCTAATCCCTCATTCATTCCTTACAGGCAGGTCGCGTCACCATGGCTACAAATGATCTGTTCTCCCAGTGTTGAGGGGGCCAGCAGAATGCTTGGTTGTTCTGCCCGGGTGTTCATTTGCTCATAATGTACTTTGAGGTTTCCCAAATATTCTTAAAGCACAGATCATTTGCATTATGTAATCTGCTGATTAAATGTATTTTACACAGAGAAAAAAAAAAATCATGTTTGTAAATCCCCAAGGGAATTACACATTTCCTTATGAGATGCTGCTAAATTAAGTTTTAAATTACTTTCTGCATCAATTCACAATAAGTCAGAATGAAACTAGAAAACATGTTGTCCTTTAGCACAAACTCACTTTTAGCAAGGCGTGAGATTTGTTTACACCAAAAGCAGTATTTGAATATTTCCTGCGTCAACACATGCAGTCCTGCCAGTGAAGAATGAATTCATTCAGGCTGAAAAGGGGAGTCTGAATGAGGAAGGCTGTGTTCAAGGGCCCGCTCTCAGAGGTTTGGATGAATAGCTCCCAAAAAGTAGTTCACCTCCCTGTACTCTGGGGATCCTATTAGCTCTGAGGCTACGTGGCATCTCAGTTAAATGGACACCAGGTTACAGTTACACCAAATACCACTAAGTTTCATGTAGTAGGGGGTTATTGATTAGACACTTTACATTTGATACAGCTTTAACTGTTAATACTACATGAAAAGTATGTTAAATATTTTGTTAGCCAAAATAAAAGATAGATATATGAACACTGGTGGATTTGACCACCTAGTAAGCTTCAAAGGGATCAAAATGTTTTTTACAAAATGGTATTGGTTTTATATGTATTCTGTAAGATGTTGCACTATCAGTAGGACCTAGATTTGCTTTGTTACCATTATTCATTATGAACCCATATTACATTAGAATTAGCAGGCGATGTAGAATGGAAGTCAGACACAACTCTGTTTTTCTCAACTAGAGTGGACAAGACAAGAGTTCAAATGAGAAGACATCTTAATACAAATGGCCGGTAGCCCAGAGCTCTCAGAAAGCAGAAAGACAGCTTTGTGTCCAGTCATGCCGTTTTTAAGGCTTAGACATTGACCTGCTCAGGCTTGGCTGCAGCAGTGCCATGTGTTCAGCAGGGAACATAACATTTTTTGTGACAAGCCAATTTAGCTACCTGCAAAACACCTGCAACCGCAGTTTTTCCTCCCTCCAGCTCAGCATGGTTATAAGATTCTAAAATACCTTAAAAGATGTGCTTTGTTCACTCATGTCTACACAGGACACACATATGCCTATATATCCGATTAAAATACATGAGCCCCTGCATGCTTGACGGGGATGTTTGATGCCTCTGGGCAATCAGAGGCAGACAGTGGAGACAATTAGGGCTTGAGAGAGCTTGTCAACATTTCTTTCTAGACAAAACTACAGCTTGTCAAAGTTCCCCTGCTGTCTCTTTAATGAAGCCAGGATTAGAGGCAGAAGTGATGACTGACAATGTTACAGCCAAGCCGTAAAATGATTAAATAACTTTTTATGATCGCTCTTGTTTATGTGGGACAAGAGAGGGAGGAGGGGCAGCGTCTGTGCCACACCGAAACCCAGATATCAAACAATAAAGCTTGGTCCATTGTTGTGTTGCTCAACGGTTAAAATTTGCATTGTCTCCTTTGTTGGTTAGCTATTCATTCAAATTCAGTTTCCATATGTAACCACACATTTATTTTTTTATATAGATATTTTTTTCAGCCTTTTGTCTTTCACTATGCAAGATAAATGTCAGGCTCCAGCCACTGAAACCTGTTGAATGCAGCCACTGAGATGATAGTTGGACAAAATTATGACGGGAAAGAAAACTCATACTGCCTTCCTTGGAAGTTTCACAGACGGCCAAAGATACATTCAATACTTAAATATAACAAATGCCTGATTATTAGCTTCCATCATCTCACATAACAACTAAAATGGTAGGGATACCCAACAACATAGTGAGACCACTGTTCCTACTAAAGCCTCAAAAGGATTTCAAAAGAGAAATGTGAGATCCTCTTCCCTTCACTAATCTGTACATAATAAGATCATATGTGTTCAACCTATGGAGAAAAACTAATATTTCTGGCTCCTTACCCCGAGACCCACCTGATCTCACAAGCCTGTCTAGCCTCTCCATGGACGGGGAGGGCACCCTGGACCTTGGGCTGCCCGGCATTGAGCACTCGGACCCGGCATCAAAAGAGTCCTCATGGTTGAGCATGAGAAGCTCTCTGACACACTTGTGGCAGACGCTGTGCTGACAGGGCAGGATCAGCGGGTGGGTGAAGAGCTCCTTACAGATGGGGCAGATCAGCTCCCTCTCGATGTTCTTGATCGGGACCTGGAGATGGAGACATGCTTGTTTAAAAAATGCCATGTAAACATTTGTCAGTTTTTGAAGTTAGGAGTTTTACATGAAGTACCACCTCGCAGCTGCTGTTGTCATTTACCATAATTTAAGTTGAGATGAAGAAACAAAGGAACAGAAGGCTTCACAGATCAGTCTGGAATAAGCTTGGCAACCTTAGACGTGGAGGCAAGGATACAGCTGTCGGTGATTCTTTGAACAATAACCTATTATTAGTTCATATTAGATGCAGCTAAAATAGGCCCATTGTCTGCATTTTAAACTGTGAAAACAGCACTTTGCTGAGAGTGCAGTGGGAAAATTGACCTTATAAGGTGGATTGATAGAGATAAGTACAATTTAATTTTTAAAAAACTCAACTTTACTTTGAAAAGCTCTGATGCAGTGACAATGACAGTCAGCTACGGTGTCTTTACCATGTTTCTGATACATTACATAAGCCAGGATTAAGCCCAGCTAGCTAAATATAGACAAACATTGAAATACACGATTCCAGCAGCACACGTTTTCACATAAATAAGACTATTAGATAGAGTTTCTACGAGCTCCAGCGCGAAAACTGCCCTCTCACGGACTGATTAGTTCATTTACTGCAGGTGGTGGGCTGAAACATCCCCATAAAGATTATCTCCCTCCTGCTGTGAACAAACATTCATTTAGGAAAAACGCCTCCGCACGCTTTAAAAAAGACAATAAGCAGAAGGATAGAGGAAGTTTAACCAGAAAGTAGACCAACAGTAGCTGTCCCCAAGCCTGCTCAAAGCGAAATCTGTCGTTAAAAATCTTCAACAATGGCCAACTAAGTAATGAATGGACACACTGGGGGTAGTTTACAGCTCTAATAGCGTTAACAATGTCCGGGCTCTTAATATGCACAGCAGAGAAGCTACATGTTGAACAATGACGGGACTAAAACACGTTTTGATGAATTGTCTTTTCTCCCACTTACCGGAGCTATGCTGCTACGCCGCATCTCTGCAGACATGGGGGGGGGGAGAAACTATAAACCTCAGGGTAAAACAACACCTTATCCGGAGATTTCTGTTCGAGCTAAAAAAACAAAGTTTTTCGGACGGGAGGAGAAGATGCCGACAGCCACGGCTCAGTGAATTTAAATAGAGTGACGCTGCTGTGAATCAGCGGCAGGGGGTGCGACACACACAGGGGGAGGAGAGAGAGGAGGGGGGGAGGTACTAATGCTGCTTTCATGTGCTGATCGTAAACTTTCTTTAACTCATCAATCCAACATGTCCTTCCAGGGGGTTTTAGGAGGCACTGGAATGTGAGAGTCTGCAGTATTTCTCCTTTGTCTCCTTGTTTTTTTTCAATCTGATTGATTTACATGTAGGTTAAAAATAGACAATCAAGTTATTTATATCCCATGGTGAAAATAGTCGACTGCACCTAGAAGCCTTGCTTTCCAAATGTGAAAGTATCGAGGCTTTCTCAGCAAAATGTACTAAATTATGCAATTATTCTACTGCAGAAATGGTCCCTGTCAGTGTTTTAGCATAATAGGCTACATTATGTTTTTGATCATTTTACTGTTGTTGTGGATTTGCATTCTACTGATGTTTGTGTTTTAGGTTGTATAGTATTACTATTTACTATACATTTTAGAGAAGTAAAAAAAGGTTGAATAACATGGAATACTCAAGTACGCTATGTAGCATAACATACTTAGGTTTTCTTCTTACTCCCCATGGCAATACACTGCTAGCAGGTTAATAACTTTAAACAAAATGTGTGTTTTATTGTGAAAAGAGAGTGCAAAGAGTGCAGGAATTTGGCATAGAATCTATACGTTTGTGTATATCAGTAATTAAAATCTAAAGTTAAACAAAATATATCAGCTTCTACACACCATTCTTCGTGTGTGTATAAAATAGGCTAATGAGGTTTCAGAGTCTGACAGGCCACTATTCAACCCTCAGAAGGTTCCTAGGTTACTTTATAAAAGAGGCCTAAGTAAGCTATAATTTCTGTTTACAGTCACTACTATTGTCAGGGTCCTTTCATTCTTTCAGGGTATTTATGATCTGCTAATCTCTTTCTGCAGTGCCGTTGCTTAGGTCTGTAGTTCATTTTATTGTACATTTGGGCCCCCTATAGCAGGTCAACCCAACAATGGTTTGGAACAAAATGGACCAAGAAGCAGATTCTTGAGAGGGAGCTGTCTTTAGGAATGGAAGTGTAGCATTACAACGCTGGGCAGAAGCAGAGACTGAGATGGGTGAAATGTTTGAATTAATGCACAGTCACTGAAGGCACTGCAGATAATAATGTAATCTATTTCCCTTCTTAGAGAAAAAAGTGTCCTAAACATTTGACCATTGACCAGGTAATGCATTTCTGGGCATGGAAAATAACGTTAAAAATACAAAATTGCATTTCTACAGAGTATGTAACCTTGGCCCAAACCTATAATTTACTGTTTAACCCAATGTAGTGAGACATTGTCGAATCAAGACGGATACTTAGGGAACACTATGTCTGCAAGTCTCTTGTGCAGGCTGTTTTGATAATGTAGCCTAAAAGAAAAAAAAATACAGTCTCTCACAATAGGACCGCTGTTATGTTGTGTTTCTTTTTGTTGGAATCAAAATGTAAGCTTCTTCGCTCTGTCAACACAGCCATAAGAGTAAACCGTGTTGATATTAATGTGAAAGAAACGCTTGATTACATAAAATACATAAAAATATTCCTGAATTCAGCTATACTGTAGCTAGCCAGTGAGTCAATCTAGTTCACGTCTTCTCTCTTTTTTCATGCGCCACATGAAACACACACACACACACACACACACACACACACACACACACACACACACACACACACACACACACACACACACACACACACACACACTCACACAACCATGGCGAACGTCACAAGATTGTGTGAGCAGGAGAGATTCATTTCAACACATTCTGTCAGTCTGAAACAAATGGGTGAAAAGGAAAAACAGCCCCCCCCCC
>NW_011349419.1:192179-201295 GCF_000735185.1 Notothenia coriiceps | reverse complement strand
CACACACACACACACACACACACACACACACACACACACACACACACACACACACACACACACACACACCTCAGTAACCCAGTGCCCCATCTCACCACACAGCTGCTGCCAAGTGTCCCACATATTGACAGGAGTCTGTGATCGGCCTGCAGCACTATCTAACTACCAACATACTCACTGACTTGGACCTCTAATTAAACTCACTCATTTATGCTCACGTTTTTTGCTCTAATAATAGAAGCGCCGATGCCTTAAAGCCACTAGACCTTGACATATAATAGAGCATATAGGTCTTTGTAGGGTAAGTTGTTAACTTCTTTGTAAAGAAAAAGGGTCAGATCTTCTTACAATATCAGAACAGAGTTATGGGGATTTGTCACTAATATAAAATACAATTACAGGGCAGGCTAAAGATTAAGATTATACCAAGATTTAAGAACTGCATAATGGTGGCATTAGCTCACAGATTTTACTGGAATATGATAGAACAGAAAAGAGTGGAATAAAAAAGAAGAGGGTGTATTACTAATCTGTACAATGAATAAAGTGTCAAATATAGACAGACAAACAGACGTATAGACAGATAGACGTAGAGAGATAAATAGATAGATAGATAGATAGATAGATAGATAGATAGATAGATAGATGGATAGATAGATAGATAGATAGATAGATAACAATCATTATCTTTATAGACTATTCAATTAATAGGCCGGATTAGGGATTATTTCTATGCTACTATTACAATGTTGAAATATAGTCTATAGAATTATAGAGGCACATACACTATTTGATAATAATAGACTTAATATTGATGTCAATGATTAGTATGACGCAATTAAACTGAATGCCTGTAATGAATGCCTTGGTCAGTATAGCAGACACACCTGAAATCGTGAGTATGAATAGAATAGGGGTGGGTTTCACTGTAGGCCTAATGGCTATTAAATCAACATAACAGGAGATAACCCCACATCATGCTATAATATTAGAATACAATAGGCTAGCATGACACAATGCAATGTGACATAGATGAATGGAAAGAGTTGTAACAGGCTGCGGTCTGTGTCTGACAGCATCCATCCCCTCCCCTGACAGCCCTGCAGGCCGGCTCTGTGCTGTTTGCTGTCGGCAGCAGGATGACAGACAGACCGCTGCTGTCAGAAGGACCGTAAATCATCCGGATCTCACTCACCTCGCCCCGCTCGATCCGCTCCACGATGCTGGCGAACTCCGCCATGTCCTCTGAGTCCGACATGGCTGCGGTCTGATGGTGGGAGATGTTGCAGCAACCAGGTATAAGATTGTAGTAAATGTAGAAAAACACACAGAGACAAACAGCAGCTGCGGCTTAAGCAAACAGGATCAAAAGCTCCACAGCTTCAGAGGGGAGGTGAGATAACATGAAGAGAGCAGAGCTGCTGCTGAGACCTTATCCTCATCATCATCACCATCCTCCTCTCCCTCCCTCCGCAGGAGACTGTGTCTGTCCGTAGAGTCTAAAATACATGCGCCGGCTGCAAGAGGCACATTTTTATTTTAGTTTGCCTCATCTTGGAAGGAAACCCCGCCCTAATCTCCTCTACTGTACCATTACCCTCCTTCTCTCCCTCAACGGCGATGTCTCCACTGACAGCTCTTTGTATCCCCGAGCTCTGCGTGGCAGCTCATTTTAGACATCATCACTAGAAATATACATTATAATCTCACATTGAGGATTAAAGGGGCAGGGTGGGGGGTCGTAAATCTTCTGGTGCTGTATTCAGTCAAATTGGACATTTACGCATGGTTGGCAAAGCACTCAAGTGTGCATATGTATTGTTTTGTGTGGGCTGATTTCTGCCCGTTGCGACCCAAATATGTGACAGCATACTGTCATGTCTCATTGTGCCGTTTGTTTCCTGTCATGAATCTGGGATTGCAGTTTCAAATACAGAACTGTTTTTTTTAACGATCCGGAATGCGTGTGTGATGCCGGATTAAGTTTGTGTGTTTTTAATTTTTCTGGAAATGCCACTTGTTCCGCTTCACCAGATGGCTTCATGCAGATAGATTCCACCCCATTGAGCACGTGGAGGGGGACAACCGGGCAGACTGTCCTGACTGGGGAAACGATGCATAACAAAACTCATTTTATAACCAACTAATGTTCCCAAAAGCACTGAGATTATCACTGTTTATTGCACTGACTGGAGCAACATGATTTCATTTAAAATAAGAAAATAAGCTTCTTCCATTTTACTGGTTGGATGTCAAATCTAAATTGGGAATAAAGATGGAAAGTAACAGTTCTCTACCAATTTCTGATGTTGTATATCTCTTTAAACGTGGTAATACATGTTAACAAATGTCAATATCAAAATAACTGTCAGGAATATTAAGTGCAATTTTCTTTGCTGACCATAGATAAATTAACCATTAATGTACCTTTGATAAACAATATGACTGTCCATATTAACGTTTAATAACGGATCTATAACCCTTCATAACCATTTGTAAGGACATTAGTAACATCTAATAAATCTTAAAGTCGTACCATATAGCTCCCTGTGAAGTGCATCTCCAGTGGCTATATCCATGTGTTTATTGCCATCTCAATAGACTCTTGGGGAAAAGATGAGTGCAGTGCTCACAAGAAATATTTGTGTCATGAGACTTGACTAGTCCATAAAAAGCCCTATAACTGACAGTGCCCTCTAGAGTGAATAATCAATAAAGTGCATTGATT
This sequence comes from Notothenia coriiceps, assembly GCF_000735185.1. NCBI lineage: Eukaryota > Metazoa > Chordata > Actinopteri > Perciformes > Nototheniidae > Notothenia > Notothenia coriiceps. Next base: position 198,567 of record NW_011349419.1, on the reverse strand, counting down.
CATGTGTTTTACCAAGCAGAATTGATTCATGTTAAATAACTACAGAGAAAACAACTGTTGCATAAGCATACACATCCAGCCTAGGGCCTGTGGATCATTCAGAATGAGTCATTCACATCACAATATGGAAAGCTGTAAACACAGTGTATCTGTGTACTTCTGTGGTAGCAACAGCTCCATAGACAATGTCAGGGTCAGTTTCTGTCATAAAAGTTTACCAAAGCAGATTGTACCTTTCTTCCACTCAGCCTCTCCTACATGGTGGCAATATAAGGTTACATGTCTCAAAGGGAAGTCTGGTGCCACACAGGTATTAGTTGTCTGTTGAATATGGGACCATATAACCACACCCAAAGTACAGCTGCAGCTGGCTGTCGAGGGAGCATCTCCAGAGAGTTGTGATCTGGGTTGGGCTGTATTCACAGTGGAAGAAAATACAATTTAAACCTTTGAATCCCCCTTTAAACTGTGTTTTATAATTATTTCTTTCTAAATAAAAAAAAACATAAAATGGATTATCAAGTGCTGTTTAATTTGTCATTATCCTCCTATTCAGATGTGATATTTTAGTGCCATAGGGCCACATTTGCCTGGATCAAATTACCCCATCAGTGAAGTCTGTAACTGTGCTATGCAGCTCCCAAGTGGGACTCTATATAATGTGTTTGCATGTGTGTCCTGGTGTGTCCAGCGAAACTCCCCTCCCCCCAAGGCTTTTAATGATGTCTTAGTCACTGACCTAGCAGACTGTGTAACTCTGTAGCTCATCCATGTAGGATGAGAAATGAAAGGCAAATCAAGCAAATTAGGTAAAATGCTGACCGATTGTCCTCTTTGAAGTTAAAAATAGAGAAACAGTTTTGAGTTATTCAGCCACAGATTCTACAGGGAAAGAAAACAAAATGGTATTCATTACATTCAGCTGTTGTAGGTTACCATACAGCACCATCTCACCAAAAGGAACGTGACAATATTGACTTTCCCTTTCTTTTCTTTGCAGAATTCCTAAAATGCCTATTGTTGTACATTTGTTGTGAATTCTTATTTTCGCTAGGTGATACATCTTAATGGTTTTGGTAACTCCATGCCCACCATCATTTCCATTTATAACAAGAAGTCCAATAAGTGATATCCAGAGGTGAATTCTCTTTCGACTCCACTTCGAGCGATATAATTACTAACAAAGCACTTATATACTAACTAAAGGACTGGCTTATCTAAAGCTAGTTGAGTAGCACTTGAAATGTTTGGCTCAATGAAACCTGATGTACTTATATGATTCTGTTTTCTTCAAGGTTGTATCTTCCTGGTCGAATGTACTTATTGTAAGTCCCTTTGGATAAAAGCGTCAGCTAAATGCAATGTAATGTAATAATTCTATCTTAGCACCCTCTTCAGGTCATAAAGTTAACGCTGAACAAGAGATCAATAGCTATTAGGTGAATTTACATGAAGTTTTGGAAGCACATTTGTTTTTTGAGGAGATAAAACCCCTCATACACATGCAACAAGATTTTACAGCGAAACCCAAACAATTGTAAAAGTTAGTATGTGTTTTTATTCACCATAAATACAGTTTTCACTGCCAAGCTCGAGTAAACATGACTTTCCTCAAATTCAAGGCTGAAGTACTTTATACATCACATATCAACATTTGGATATCCAATTCCTTCTACTGCCTCACTGATGTAGCTGTAAACATTTCTTTCCTCTTGACCACTTGCACAATAGAAGTCACATATTTATATACATTTACATATTTATCTACACTCGATATCTCTACAAAGCATAGAAAAAATAAATTCCATCGCATTTCTTACATTATTTATTATTACATTATGTATATTAGATGATATAGCGCAAGGGTTTACGGTTAACCATGTGTGGCGTTTGGCTGCAGTCTTTCACATCTCTAGACGACCTAAAGGCAGCAGCGTCTGAGAAGCGCAAAGCCTCTGCCCTCTTTACATGCTGTGGGACACAGAGCATCCACTGCAGCATGATGTAGCAAAAAGGAGACGCAGTACAATAACTGCTGAGATGCCGTGAGGGGCAAATCCATTCAATCTTTCATCCTCTTTTAAAATCGAGTAAGCAAGTATGGGTTGTGTGTCAATGGTTTATTCCCTCTTTCTGGAAATACACTATCGATCAGACATCAAGGGACAAAGTCAAGTTCTGGTAAATCGACCAGGAAACCGATGTCTAATTAGATCATTCAACTTCAAAGATGGGAGGACAATTCTTTTTTTACAGGGTAAGTGTTCCAGTTCCTGAATGTAAGATTTAGGATCCTCATTTCTTCCGTCCCCTTTAGAGAACACTATAATCAGTGCATTTTCTTTAACAATAACAACAGCAAAGCTAAGCTCAACTAAAGCATGCTGTACATGGAGTGAAATCAGAAAAAAGCAAGAAGGGAGCATTGATTGAGCAGTAAAACGCTAGAGGCACATTTTAGAGTTTGGGAGGGGGTCTTTGCCTTGGCCTACATCATGTACACAAAAGGACAGCCGGCGGAGGTGGTATACATGGTCAAAGTCACTTGAAAAGATGCATGGGAGACATGGTCGTTCTCTTTCGGTGCATTTTGACCAAAGAACACTCCGATGTAGTTACAGAAAAAAGACTGATACCAGAATATCATAGGATGAAGCTTATCTTATTGATCTTGTATGTGTGTGTGTGTCTGAGGCTCAATTCAGCAGCAGCAATGCAAGTCATAGCTGAACTTTCTCAAAGATAAAATAGATACAAATGAAAATGGAGTACATCAGTTTGCGAGAGACACACTGTGGCAAAGCCTTTTTTTTTAGGCAAAACATTTACAAGCAATACAAATGGCTAAAAACAACCAACAAACATTGGTTTTTGCACCAAAATGAGGGTATATAACACTGGGGGTTTGGCCGAGGTAAGGGGAGCAGATTGTAGCCACCAACAGTTCACTTTCAATAATAGATGGATCAAATTATTTATTTATTCACCTCTCCTCCCATTTCTCTTTCCTCTGTCTGCCTGCTCTATTTTTCTGAGTCTGGAAAAGACGGGCTGCTCGGGTGGGAAAGCAGTCCAAGAACAGCTTCATTTTAGATGGTGAGGAAAACCCCAGAGGCAATATCATATTTTTAAATCCAGTGTCTAAACACAGCACTCCTGCAGGTGCAGACAGGCCGCTGTATTTCTGACCTGCTGAGCTATTGTTTCTTTCTCATCATCTCAGGGAGCAGGTGTTTGCTGTGACAGCAGACGTATAATCAGAGGGTGGGGCTTCAGCAGGGGGCTGGAGGGACCTATGAAACTGGGGAAATGTCCCTTACTGGGAATCAGGGCATCAATGTGATACGAAGGCAAGAGGAACCGGCTCAACTCAGTGCCTCTATGACACCATGTTGAGACCTTATTAGGATTTAAAACTAACATTTCTCATTGAAGAGTCAGCAAGAAGGCTGGAAGGTCACTTGTTTGAGCTGCAGGTGGCGTTTGAGGACCCAAAGGGATGTGATGCATTTGATAATAGTTGTTTAAGACCTGACTCTCTGTGTGCTCATGTGCATGGTTCTTTGCTTTTGCCCTGCATCCTTTCTTGTCTGAAAACAACATTCCCAGCGCTGTTCAAAAGAATATATTTCCCCAAGTCATAATGCAACTGTCTCATCTTTTTTCTATTGATTTCATGCTGGCTGGTGCCTTGCAGCAAGAATGAAAGCTGGTGAAGGAACGTAACTCTGATCGGTTCAGGAGTCAGGGGGCTAGCTTGCAGAAATAAGGGATTATATTTCTTTATGTTCTGGCCTAATTTTCTGTGATCCTCTGGAAATAAGCGAACAACACATTCTATTTTATGTGATCTGAAATGATAAGGCCTGGAGCTAAAACTATTTTTATTTAATTTTTCTCTTCGATCACAGACTTGCCCCTGGGCGTGGCTGCTGGGTCTTAGATGCCTCTTCCATAAATGTACCCCCAGTCGCTGTTTTATCTTTAAATCTCTGGTGATTACAGAAAAAAACCTGGGATGTTGAAACGAGCCGAGGTGAGAGTGTACCTGCCAGGCTGGTCTCTCCTATGGGACAGGAGGCTTTGGAGAGATCCAAAAGCAACATGAGGATGGAGATGTTCGAGGGGCAGAGAGGCAAAACAAACTGTATGGCACCTTTGGCTGTATTTTCTTTGTTTAAGGATGTAGTAAGGTTCATTCAAAAGAAATGTGCTATTTTTAACCCACCACAACCCAAGAAAAATGACCACTGTGCCCATACCGGCTGACAAAAAACATACTTGTGATATTTTCTTTAAAACAGGGGGATTTTTCTACAAAAGCAAGTACTTATTTAGGCAATTCACATTAATGACAACAGCCAACTCAGAAGCTTTAAGGTACTGAAGACCCCAGTTACTCCGATACCATTTTAAAGACACAAGTTAATGTCCATGTGAAGTGCGTCAGTTCCTCCTCGAGCAGAACGTTTACAGCAGATTGCGTTGTTGACTATGATGGAGAGCAGAAGGCTTCAAAAGCTACAGCATCTAAAAAGTTAGCAAAATGGAGGCATCTGGAATTTCTTTGAGTCTCCAGTGACTCAAAATGGATTTTCTGGCACATCATTTTACCCCCACAAAACAAAAAGCAAGTTGATATTTATTACGTTCTAACAATAAAAAGGCAGCAAAAAAGTCTGGCATAGATTCCTTAGCAGAAAAGTTATTTTAGATGGACTTAAAATGAGCTCCCCAAAGTAGCTACTGTGTGTCTGGGGTCTTAAAAACCTTTTCTAATTCCTGACACGAGGTGGCCTCACAGATCCAAGCGTCTTCAAGACACACAGCAGAAGTCCGGTTGCCGTGGACTGACTCTGGTGAGATGTTCCTGGTTACTGAACCTGTTCAGAGCCAGCGCTGTGGAGCATCCTGCTGTCAGTGCTGTCGGCCACAGCTGCCAGCACTCTCCCTCCATGTCTGCTGCAGCTGCTGCACGTGCTCAAAGGCTCTCTGGGTGATGTTAAGAGCGGGGTGGACCTTCCTCAAACTTGGCTCTCCAATCAGAGACAAACCACACAGCCCTAAGTAGGCATGGAGAGGATCTGGGGAAAAGAGAGAAAGGGGAAGAAATGGGGAGCATAGTGAAAAGAGAGAAACTAGGTCAGAGATGGTAACATGTATCACAGCAGAAGCACCTGCATGTGACAGGTCTGCAGACTTGTCAGAGTCAAGAAGATGATAGTGTTTGTCACCTTGTTGTCCATTACTGAATCAAACAATAACCTTATTTCCCATTATAAAAAGCCATTATGTAGAAGCCTTGTTTTTTTGTACGGTTCCTTTCAAAATATATAAATAATGCATAGAGTCTGGCCCCATGGCCTTTTCCCTCCCCTGGGACCAGAATAAAAGCTGCACAAGCCAGTAAATGGATGGTAATTGAATTATAATTAAGTGCCAGATGATTGGACAGAGACATCCGAATCAATCAAAGCACCATTAGCTGCATCAATCAGGATCCATATGGGTCAGTGAAGTGAAGGTTATACAGAAGGAAACCACTGTCAATGTTTACATTTTATAATCACAAATTATGATTTAAATCAATTATATTATGGCATGAAATAATCAAAGGTACGTTTTTGGGTTACTGTTAGTATAGAACAAGTAAATACAACACCCTTTTCTGAATATTGAAAAAAGGTAAGACAACACAATGATTACATTACATGTCACTTGTTCAACGCTTTTATCCCAGGGTATATGCAGAAATCCTGAGGTCAAATTTAATACCTTTTAAGACCTTTTTTAAGACCCTTTCCATACATTTTAAGACCTCATTGCAACTTTGAGTTCTAACCGGTTACACACTTTACCTCACATTGACTATATTGATTGTAAGATAGCAAAACTAAACAGAGTGCAGACAGACTACTGAAGCCTCCTTTCCACATGAACTTCAACCTCTCTGTGAAGGTCAGGTTTAATGCAGTATGCTGCTTTGTTGCTTCTGTACTCTGTGTTCTTTCATTCCAGTAAAACTCCTCAGAAACCATTAGAAACCAGTATTTGACCAATAAACAAAACAATTGACAAAACTTTGAACTATGAAATATGTTAAACTTTGGTGAGCTTCAGCGGGGTAATGCCATATAGGAGCTCCCTCACAAATACCCAGGGGTTAAATTGGGCTGGGGCTGTCCGGGGCTAAGCCCTGGCACATAAGACGATGCTCTGACGTCATCACCCTCACACATTTGTCATATGTTTACAAAAAAGGATATATATGTTAAGACTTTTCTCGTTCTTAATATAGACTATATTTAGGGTCTATATGTGTTGACTTTACTTTAAAATAGCAGATCTCTGTGACCGGATATAGTTTGGCTTAGACCCCGGCCCCACA
>NW_011349419.1:186156-192161 GCF_000735185.1 Notothenia coriiceps | reverse complement strand
AACAAGACTACAGTAGAATACCGAACCGTCTCAGAGGACGGTACTATGTAATCTAGGCAGGATCTACGCCCTGAACGTATGCGTGGCATAGTGAGGCGTCAGCGTGGGGTAAAAGTCATGCAGTGTCTGCATATCACGCGCAGTGAAAAGATGCTGCAAGCGAGTTGATACTTACTAGTGAGCGTATTAAAATTGCTACGGCTCGGCGAAAATTAGGATGTGTTACCACATGCTCCTGAATCGCTGCGTGTATTTTTCCGCTGCATGCTCAGACGCCGACTTTTACTTGTGGACTTGCATCGCATACTCAATATAGTGAGTCATCCAGCAGAACAGTTATCACGCACAAATCGAATGTGGCGTGCGGCCGAGTGCTTCGGTACTTAGAAGAGATTTACAAGAGGACTAAGTATGACATTCGCGTCAGATACTTTAACAGTTCGGATACACGCGTCCAGGTATGGCGTCTGCGTTGCCACACGTGGTACGAATTTAGAGGTCTCTATAGCAACTTTCGACACAGAGAGGAAACGGTTGACGTTACTGGAGTCTGTCGATGCGTTCGTGTGCTTATACCAAGTAAAGGAGCATAGTGTGGTTAGCATCTTTCATGCTCTCTGTCCTCCTCCCCGCCGCAAGGTTATAAATTGTGGTTCCTTATGCCTTTAGAGTACCGCGACCCACAGTTAGAGGAAGACGGTTACCCTAGAGCGAAGAGTCGCGGTGATCGCAGAGCGCCTCCCAACCTTCTCAATTCGGAACACGGATTTTTGTGAAAGGACCAATCGAAAGGCGGCGCCCGCGCACATATTAGAGTTTTACCGTTTGCTTGCCGCTTTTTTTTTTCAATGTCTCTTCTCTGTTGTTAATAGGGAACGGTGCCTTCGTTCTAGTATGCTCTGTTACTGCCCGGCTTGTACTTTATCTTGCGAAGTGCCTCAACCGGCCCGCGTCGACAGGAGGTGTTTCTTGTCGCTCAAATCGATCGCGGAGTGACGTTAGAAATTTCCAGCAAAAGAGGTTTACTCAAAAAAGAGGATGAGACTCACAGTTTTACAGTTGAAGTCCATCCGTGCATCTGCTGTGGTTGAAGGTAATATAAGGATAGTTATAATACTTCCGAAATGCTTCCCAAACAAGTATATAGTAAGTATCCGGACTCAGTGTGTAACATATGGATTTGGTAGCCGTTTTAACTATAAAATCCCGACAACTGTCACATAGATAAAAAGACTAATATACCTGCACTATTTTTTCTACTCATAGGTTTTAGGGAAGACATTCTTGCCGGAATCTACTGAGTTATACTGATGTTTTATTTTGCCTTAAAACTTGGACCGAAAATAGGTTTCAAGTCTAAAGCGATTATAGCGACTTACACAATTGATTTATACAGATCGGTGACTGAGACTCGCTTCTGACGTGACAACACTAATCAATACGCGTCCTTGGTTTCCTATCAAATTTGTCCGCAATCAAAGGTTCTGACCATTATGCTTCTATCAGTTACGGGAACATTCATTACATTTGCGACTCTTTAAGATCGACTATGGAAATTCAATTTTTTTCATAATGGGATAAGGGAACCGCACAGAGCGGAAGTTCTATTAGTTTCTATGGAGTATCGTTTCCAGACTGCCCGATTGGAATAATGAGAGGTCTGGGACGCAGTTATGACTACGTATTTCTATAATGTGGCAAAAGGAACTTGTTAGGCTTGTCACAACCGGTTCTGCAAACTAACATCCATAAAAAGCCACGCGCGACACAAAGAGAAACAGCAGAGGAGTTGAGAGGCACACGCACAACTTGTTGACCTGAGACGCAGTCAAGAGGACGATCACCGCTTCGTTTATAGGTTGCTAGCGCAGACGACGACTCGCGACTGAGTTCGATTTACGTCCACATCAACAAATATCTACTTAGAGCCAGTAAAAAATCGGCGCCTCGTTGTTGCTGCGATGCGTCTCGCCCGTACGTAGCCTGTCAGCCTTCTGAGGAAACAAAAAAAATCGACATCCGTACACGTGAGAGAATAGTTGGCCGGACAACGTGAGCGTAGAGACTTGCAAAATCCGCACCGTGGCTACGCTTAGCCCACTTAGATTGGTAGAGAGTTTTAATAGGAATCAAGGCCTGGGTGTAACAACATTTCGCAAGGCGGGTCATAATGTCCAGATGTCCATCCTGATTGTCAACATCCAGACAACGTTAAATTAGATGTCCCTATCCTAGATGCGGACTTGCATACACACAGTATCACTCCGCAGCCGCACCCCATCAGTAACGTCCTGATGGTATATGTGCGCGGCACTATTACTACAGACGGTCAACTTGAAAAATCACTCGCAAATTGTTAACGATGCCGAGCCGCTTTAAAGTACACAAGTAGTACGAGGAACTTAGCCACGCACATAAAGAGGCGACGTGGGGTCTGCGGCTGAAAAGAGAAACCTGAAAGTGAGACATATGAGTTAAATCACTCAGTGAGGTGTTCTGTCAGAGAGAGGGTGTTTAGCTTACAGCAGCCTGTGACGGCCAATAATAATTTAAATGTCTTCCTTACTGTAAGCAGTTATGAAATACCTGTTTGTGAAAGGTTATTTGTTTTCTTTATTGTTCAGATAGAAACCACTGCTTTCTGCTCACTGGTGAGTTAGCCTCTGAGTGTTAAGCACATCAGGCTGGCAGCTGTATGGGCATTGCTCTATGGTAGCTGTTATTTGCACATTGTTAATCATGAGCAATGCATCCTTACATTGTTTAACTGTGAGGTGTTATACAATTGTACTCTGGAGAGCTTTTAAAGGTAAAAAAAATAAACGGCATGATGGGATGTGCAGTACCAAATATGTAAAGCATTTTTTTGTTAATGTATGATTTGCTGCATATAAGGAATAAAACAAAAATCCTCTGTCGTACCATATTGAAGTATCATTATTTTTGCATCGTGTTGAATCGCATCGTATCGCCCCGAATCGCATAATGTTGAATCAAATCGTATCGAACTGTATCGCAACAGGGGTGAATCGTATCGTATCGCATCGCCTGGTGTTTCAAAGGTATCGTTAATGTATCGTATCGTGGCAACGTATCGAGATGCGCATCGCATCGGCCTCAGTGATGGAGATGCACATCCCTAGTCCGTTCACACCAGACCGCTGGAAATGCTGGAAACGCTGTAGTACATATGCCGGGCCTGTAAGTGCCGCTGCTGCCGCCACAAAATACACCAAAAGCAGCGAAGAAGACCCCGGAGCATGGTTGCCATGGTTGCCTTCGTTTTATTCTCTACGCGGTGGACGCGTTTTTCTCCTGCGTATATCTCTCAGGTAGTCCACCAGCAGATGAAAAACACCCACCTCTCCGCCTCTTCCAAGGAACAAGGGAACCGTGCGGCAGAGTTTCCGTTAAAAAAAATGTTCCGCCGGTCAACATGTCCGTTAAAGTTTAAATCTTCCGTACAAAATTTGAAAGTGCCGGTCAGAGGTCTTCTTTGTTATTTATTGAGCTTTAAAACAAATTGATAACGACTCTGTTCTCTGTATAATAATATAATAATATTTAATAAACGGTGCCTGCCTCTCTTTTCCTCCCCCTCTTCTGACAGCCCAGAAGCAGCAGGAGACGTGGGGAGAGGGAGGCGGGCTATTTCATCGTTATCAGAAAATTATCATATAGGGCTTACACACGGAGCCGTTGGACCCCCAGAGCGTTGCGTATGTCGGTCTACCCACCTTGGGACCCCCACCCCCCCCCACAGAGCGGAGCAAGGCAACAAAACTTAAAATAAGAAGCAGCATTTTACGGCGCGCTATGCATGGGGCCGCCTTGAGGGGGTTTCCCGACATGTCGTTTCAGTAAATTAAAGGGTGTTTCATGTTGTCGTTGCTGTGGGACTTCTTAATACCTTGGAAAATGCCGTTTAATACTTTTTAATAGCCTTACTTTTCGCTAAATTGATTTATCAACTTTTAATACTTTTTAAGACTCCGCGGACACCCTGTATCCAAAGCGACTTACAAGTGTCTTGCCCAAGGACACAAGGACATGCTGACAGCAGTGGGGATTGAACTTGTGCTCCCCTGATCCAAAGATCAACGAACTAGCCCACTTAGCCACAGCCTCCCTTACTTTATGATAACTGTGTAAAGAACTACAATGACATTCAGATTAAGAATTTAGACCTTATACTTGTGCACAAATCCAATATTCACTCTTTTCGTGTTGTTATTGTCTTCCACCAAGACGTAAGAAAAATATCCAACTCTGTGTCTGTGTGCGGTTTGGTGATGAGCAGGTCCTTTAAATTGGGCTACAAATGACCAACTGCTCCCAACATGAACAATGATGATGACCTGCAATTCTTGTTGAAGAGCATCTGTGGACACACCCAGGTTGTGTGAAATGTTCAAACTAAATGTAATACTAATATTGTTTCCTTCCTATCTTCACAGCCCAGATCCTATAAATCAGTAACTGTGAGCGATGACTGCACTGTTGGTGCAATGCTATCTTTACACCATGCTGCAAAAGAGTCCCTTCTATTTCCTAAAACTCTCTTTTGTTCAGTGATATTTACGAGGCTTTGTGAATACAGTGTCTGTTTTGCCTCATCGTTTCTTCCACCCTATCTTCCCTGCCTAGTTCCTGTAATGTGAGGAGCTCGATCTCCTATTTCCTCCAGCTACCTATGAACAATCGCCTCATCAATTACACATTACAAGTAAGGACACACACCCCAAGGAAATGTGCACCAATGAAGTTTAGAATTACAAGAGGTTTTCCATTGATCTCAAGAAAAACTGTCAACCGCAACTCCACTCTGACCTCTTTGCACCTGTGGAGGGCAGTGAACAAGCTATTGGGCCAAAAGAGATAAAAGACAAGCTATCTAAACTGCTTAGTTCCAACATCCTTTTGTCCTTAACGCCAGATCATTGAAGCTACTGAAAATAAAACAGTGACAACATTTGATTTGTTTTTCCACCACATAGACATCGAACATGCCCTTCAACCTCACCACTCCTAATGTGGCCTTTACAATAAGAAGGTACATGGGATTCTTGTCACAAAACAAACAAAAGCCTACATGAACAACCAGTATCTTTTTAATTTGTACTTCAAACGCTACTATTACTTCCTGTAATAGCCACTTGTGAGAGTAAAATAATAATTTACCTGGATGGCTGTCCGGCCACTTGGCGAATCCTCCCACCAAGCGATCCTGCGTGGACAGGATGAAGCTCCGGTTCTTGTCAAAGTTTGTATACTGGAACACGTCTAAGAGCTGAGGCAGGAGAGAGGGTTGGCGAGTGGGAGAGAAAAGGAGGGGAAAGAAAGAAGTTTGAGTATGACTTTAGGAGCAAACTTTGGAAGTAATGATATATGACTCTTGCCATAAGAAAATGTAACAATGATGCTGTGAAACTGCAATAATAATTTGTGGCTGTGTTCTACGAGCTCCAAAGCGTATCGTCGCAATCACCATCTGTATGGAGACATCCAGCAGTAGTGTCTGCCATACTTTAATTTTGACATACACAAATATGTTGTTTGCGTTTTTGCATTTACCCTCCAGCACAGCTTTGACCCAGAAATTCACAATGTCCCTGCTTGTGTTTGCTTATGTGCGTGTGTGTGGTTTTATCCAAGCAGGGCTCGACATTATAATTGGCCCGCTGGCCCGGAAGCACTATTTAGACACCCCGGGCCAGCATAACGTACTTTCCACTTGCCCGCTCGGGCCACTGAAAATATTGCTTTAAAAAAAAAAAAGAATTGTCCTGTGGTATTGGCATTTTGACTTGCAATTTAGTTAAATTGTTTCGTTTATTAACGCTACAACATAGCGTTTTGTGAGTCGGTTGTCGTTGTTGGGTGAAAAGCAAACAGCTGTTTGTTGCGGAGCGCAGCGCTCCTTCAATACAGACTATCGCGCCACCTAACCATTCGCCATTAATGTTTTTAATACCAGCGGTAACCGGCCAAGCGCCGGGCAAAAA
>NW_011349419.1:178772-186115 GCF_000735185.1 Notothenia coriiceps | reverse complement strand
GAGCTTTAGGTAAGAAAAATCATTATTACCTCCCCCCCCCAACTCGCCTCGACACATAGTAGTGCGAATTTCGGGTATGTCTCCAAAAAGGTGGAATGGTTTTATTTTTATTACAAGGTTAAAATGTCTATCAACGTGATAATCACTCTAATCTCAGCCCAAGACTCGAGACCATTCGTCATGTATCTGGCTAATGTAAATCCGGAGTCACAAACAAAAAGTTAAGTTCCACCCACAAATCGAAGTACAGACGGTAGTACTCAGAGAACATGTTGAGTTCAGGGGTCTCGTCTCCCTACCACGTTAAGTGGAGATGTGGATTCCGCATAACACTCACTTCCGTAAATTGTGTTCTCACAAAAGTAATGTACCGAAGAGAACACGCGTCTTCCACACAGTGCTGATAAGGAGAGAGAGAGAGTGCTGTGTCTGTCTGTCCCTGTCTGTCTGTCTGTCTGTCTGTCTGTCTGTCTGTATGTCTGTCTGTCGTCTGGTCTGTCTGGTTTGTCTTCCGGGTCAATCATCAATCTGATATATTGACGAAGTACAGACTTTCAATATATAACTACGTAGACCGGTGGAATGACCAGCAACCTAGGTTTTACAGTAAAATCGTATGTTCGATCAACAACCACTGACATTCAGATGTCTTTTGCTCTGATTAGACCAAAAAGACCAACTTTAGTGACCCTTGCGATCTGTAAAAGGTGATCCGGTGTAAATACAAACCTGACCGTAGGGTAACATACTTGCTGTCTGGCCTGAGGTTGGAACAATCTGAAAAGGGTGACCTGACAAGGACAATAACACACGGTAACACATAAAATAAACATCCACTTGGCGCCAATACAGGGTCTGAGAAATACATACATTGGAATAAACATACCAAAATTACCCAGATAATATATTTTTTTTATGTTCTTGTTTACATATTTTGTGGAAGGAGGAGTTTACGTTTATGAAACATAAGAAAACATAGACCAAGGAGTAACGGTTTTGTTTAACTTGTTTATGCTTTATATAGAGCTTTATGTAATTTAACTAAATGTTCATTTATGTTTTACGTCTAGTCCGGAGGAGACTGTGACTACTGGAAATGTGCGGGTGTAAATGGAAAGTCACGTCCTACTAACATAACGACATTATTGACCGAGAAAGAAGGAGAAGGTGTCAGTTTGCTAATTACCCAAACCGGTTCCTCGACCCGCTCTCAGTCGTACCACTTAACTAGTAGAACATTACACCCAAATACTGAAACAATGATCGTATATGTGTTGGTTATAGTCGGACTTAGCGGCAAAGTCGTAGTTCCACCCACCATTCAGGTTTTTCAGTTTAAAGTACTTGTAGTAGGTCACAAGTGTAGTCCAATTTTTGTAACCACCCACGGAGACGTCAAAACACATACTCCCCGGCACCTTTAACCCGAATACCCTCATTGAACCAAAATTTCCTAATCGTAATGTTAGGAAGAGACAATCTATGTAACAGAGTAATTAGAGGTCGGGCGAATTGAGTTTAAATTTGTAATAAAAAGAGTGTGTTTTAGGAACTAGCATGGTGTGTGTAAAAGTTTCGTTACCAAAACCTCGTATAGATTGTTGAGTATATGAAACTGGTCCATTCTGAAGGACAATTGTGACACTGCCAGACGTAATTTTACTTCATATCTCTTTATAGTTAAGGGTCATCTTTAACCATTAAAGGGAAGGACGTTATTTAATTTGTCAGAAGTCATTCTAAGTAGGGAGAAGACGTTTGAGACAGACTCCTGCCCAATGTGTAGTCACGTCCACATGTCAAACAACGGGTAACGGGTAGTAGGGAACTGCAAACACAAACAATTGTGGTTCTGGAGCGTGTGACACGGAATTTACACGTGACTGTAACCAAAAACATCTGCTACCACAAACTTCGGTGAGAACATCCCAAGTTATGACTTTGTACCATAATGTCTTTGATGCACGGTTCAAGTATATACGGTGGGAGACGGAATACATTACACACCACCGACCGAAAATAGAGCGTACGAAGGAGATATAAAAAGCCATGGGATAAGAAAGTAGAAAATCGGATACGTGAGAACTAAAGACTTTCTCACGAAAAGAGTGAATTACATGAACTACAGGTACTAATTGTATGACATCGGCACTCCCCTTGTGTTCACCCACGAGGCCACACTTATACACGTGGTTGGACGACAATCTTTATTAGACGACACCAAAAGGACATTTCGTCAAACTAAAAGTCTAAATACAAGCAGAGGACTAGAAGGCAACGGCAGGTCGTCCAAGCCCCAAGGTCTGTACAAACTAATCTCTGGTTCAGACCTGTGCAGCCGTCTAAATCCTGGCGACTGGGTGTGTAAGGTGGGGGTGGATAAAAGAAACACAGGAGGGTGTTGTGTTGCTGTGTCGTGATCTATTGTGTCGTGGCCCACTGGTGAGCGCGAGCCAAGAGGATTTTCCACAAATGTTTCTCTACTCTAATTTTCGTTCTTAACTGTTCTCCTTAAATCTTTACTACTTTCTGTGACGAACAGCCGTACAGAAAATTGTCTGGTACAGTATATAAGTTATGTTTGGTGACTACGTCATCAGAGACGTACGTTGTATAAGATAAGGTGAGGTTTACAATATTTATATTTTTTTTCCGTCGAGTATTGTCGGTTAACGGAGCTGATGGGGATGATTGTACTATGACTGAAGAATTTTCATATGTAATATTTTTTGTGTTCTATTGTATAAGTATAGTTACGTACGATAGTATATTTCCTGTTTTTTTGTTTTCCACTTATATCAACTTAATTTGTTTCAGAAAATTTTTCCGGAAGATAATTATAATAATAATTATTGTCTATACGAGTAATGTTAATAAATTATTATAATAATTTTAATTATTATTATAATCAGACTCTGTTGATGGTTTGAGCATGGTAATACTTCATTAACGGCTATATTTGATCTTTACATATCAGTCCAGTGCGCTATAAAAATTAATCTAAATCATCAAACTTAGAGGGTTATAAACTTTTTTACTTCGAAATAATATAATGGTTACATTGTCGGTTTGTTGTTTGTTGACCTATCGAGGTGCAACACTATTGTCAGGATTTCTCTACCACTGTTTACTTAACATCGATTGTCTATAGTTTGTAAACGACATTTTTTTTTTTTCGGTTTGCGTCTGTTGGGTGTATGACAGAGGACGTTATTCGGGACATTATTGTATACTACAGACAGTAAGGTTAACACTCAGCACACTTGGGTTGACCCTTTGACGGATAAGGTTACCATTATGGTTTCCTTAGTTCCAAATTAAATTAACCTAAACAAATATTACTTAAAATGACATAAATGAGACTTACTCAGGTCCCACGACCTAGCATGACGGCGGTATCTGGAGAGACACAGACTACCTCGCCGACCCTCTCCGCGACTCAGTCGCCCTTGACCTTGTCCCTAGCTTTCGACCACATAGTACTTCGTCGTCTTCGCCGAAGGTTGCCTACGCAGCGGGTTGTTTAGGACATCTGTGTAAACTGAATGAGGAAGACCCACCCCTCGAGCGATCTCCCATGCGGAACTGTCACGATTCGTTATATTTTCTATTAAAAAGTGGGGGACATAAGATTGTGTGAATACGGAAGTATAAACAGTGTAATGTCGAAACTTTCCTTAATTACGCGCGTACATTTATTATAAAAGAAGGATTTCGAGGCAGAGTGCCACCTACTAAAGGTGGGTGGCTTATTCTTCCCATTCGAGTGTGGAGGCAGTGCTTTGAACGGTGCAACGACAAAGGGTGTTCCATTAGGAGGTCTTTCTGTTGCCCTGGAATATAGGCCTCACTGTATTTATCTATGCATTAAAAACAGGTGCAGCTAACACTCATCCCTACAGTTTCATGCAGATGTTCTTTTTTTTTTTTTAAAACACTCACCAAACTTCCTGTGATGTACTCAATGGCCTTTTGCATGTCCATGCCGGACCAGTCATCCAGCATGTAACAGATACTGGCTGCACAGTAGATGAACCGTATATCATTTTCACTTCCTTCTGGAACAGCGTAGAAACTGGAGGCAAGAGGAAACACAGACACAGCGAGCCACACAAACCGGAGAGTTACAAAAACAGCTGAAAGAAGGATACATGTTTATGTTCAGAATGTATAGCATTTAAGTCTTATCATAAAAAAGCCTGTCAGCTGTAATTGAAAAGGGGTTAACTCTGATTTATGTCTAAAGGTAATGTTGTCAGCCAAACATGATATATATACACAGTGCGTGCGGAACACTACTGTTTCATGACCAAATGTAACTTTATGTCCAAATACAAAAATAGTCCCTCTAAAAGTGTTTGGTGATGTCAGAGATTCCCTTCCCTCTGCCAGTATTATCTTCTTTTTCCTCCGTGGGAACTTTATGGGAGTCACCCTCAAAAAAATGTAGAGACCAGGAGGAATCAGAAGCTACAAAAATGGTGGACAGAGTGCTAAAACAGTCAAATTAAGTGTGCCAAAAGTTTTCAAAATAAAAGTGAATCTGGTGTTGGCTTTCACCCGCTTGGGGGACCATTAACTCTTGTTGAGCAGGGGAAGAGGGGCCGACTGTGAATGCTTTTAACAAGCCCCAGCCGAAAATCTTACTCATTCTTCCCTTCAGGCTTTCAGTGTTTATTTGAGTCAGAGACAGTGTCAACATGAATCCTATTACGAGTGCAAATGTGTGTTTGTGCGTGGCTGACCTGCCGTCCTCCAGCTGCAGCGCTCTGAGACCAGCCAGACAGGCCTGTTTGTCGACCCGGCTCAGGTCGTCTCCCAGTATTACCAGCGAGCACAGTCCAGTGTAGGTCATTGCTACATGGCCACTGTCATATGGATGGAGAACACCTGGACCCTGAAGAAAATAACAAAATGATAGACATTGTTCATATCATTATTTATAGAAGCAGTGAAAAAAACACTAGTAGTTATAAAGTAAACATCTGATGAAAAAAAGATTTGAAAAACACTGACTAGGCCAGACCCATCAAATGTTTAGACAAAATAGAGCCTTTTTTGGGAAATGACTCGGGTTGGCAAAGCTCTTACATCACCAACTATGTCTCAATGGGAAAGGGAAGTAAAACCAAATGTTTTTAAGATTATGCTTATAAAACTGGAAATGGTCCAAACCCACTAATGTGAGAGAACGGATTGGCAAAATAATGAAAATGACAGAAAAATATGTTGAGATGAATTCATACAAATGGTGAAATAGAGGAAATATCAGATCACAGCAGTGAATACTTTGACCAAAAATATATCTTTAAGCTAAAAAAAGCAAGGAGGCACTTAACATTTGAGATACAAGACACAATGATTGTTCAAACATGGATCAGTTCTACAAACAGTGAGGGGTAAGGCTGTACCTTAGTGCTGTAAGGAATTCCAATATGTGACGATCCTCGAAACCCACAACGACTAATGTTAGCTTCTGGAAGAGAATAACAGGAGAGGAGAAGGTAGATATGTAAGGAAGCATCATGTACTAAAACATCAAGAAAAACAGGAACAAGAAGGCTAGAAAAACATGTACTGCTGCCATCTATTGGCCATGATGGAAACATCAGAACCCCAATTTACAATATGTCATCATACTGCAGCAGAGTACACAATGTTAGCCAGTTTTAAAATAGGATATCCAACCACTCTGAGAACAATATTTTTTTTCAATGTTTCATCATCATATTCTGACATGGGTTAAAACACATTGATCATGTTACACTACATAATAGGTAGTGCAATGCCTACTAATTGATGAATTATTTCCCTTTCAAATATGCATTTGGTCAAGCTATAAAGGGTATGTTAGAGCCAGTATATTTGATTTGATAAGAAAGTTATGAAGTTATACAACATAAGCATTAGGGCTGCTCGATTATGGCAAAAATCATAATCACGATTATTTTGGTCAATAATTGAAAAAATAAATTTACTTTGAAAATATCCATTTATTGAACTTTAAAACAAATACAAATAATAATTTGAACAGTATCTTTTTAACTGTTGATTACCCTGAAGTATAATTCTACTGAAAAACCAATACAAAAATAAATAAAATAAATGATACATTTATATTTACATTTAAATAAATAATATCAAAAATAATAAATACCAATAAACAAGATCAACAAATATTTTTGAGCGCACTTCCACAAGCTACTAAACATATATTAATATGATAAATAAAAATAAATTAGACCAAAAATAAATTAGATCAAATATGTTGCAGTGCACTGTCACAACCTAGCAAAGCAAAATACAATTATTATTATTATTATTATTTTTTCGATTATGTTGTTTTCGTAATTGTGGCAGGTCCAATTCATAATTGCGATTAAAATACGATTAATTGCACAGCCCTAATAAGCATTATTAAGAAAGAAAGAATACCTAAGTTGTTTATTTGAGTTTTGCTTATTTATTTTGAATATTGTAATGGCCTATTTTCTTTGTTGCATGTGTAAAAGTTTGTTATTTTATTTTGAGCAAACACATTGCAACATCCTCTAACCATCGGAGCCCAAGCAACCCTTCAAACTGTAAGTAATTTAAAGGAAAGAAACGAGTTAAAACTGTCTGTTTAAGGCGTCTAATGGCTTGATAGAAAGACAAGGAAGGAAGCCACGACAGGGTATGTATTATTCATGTATTTTCAGCACGCTAGTGTTGAAAAAGAACGGTCTGCTCAACAAGTTTTGGTTTTAAAAAGTAACAACATCAGGGACATAAGACATAACATCTCGAGTGCCTCCCAAACAGCATATTTACCTTTAATGACAAAAGCCCAACCAGACACCAAACATATGGCGGCAACGAAATAGAGACCAATCAAGCACGACTATCTCAACATGATTTCTGTTGTATTGAATAATTAAATAAATGGGCATCTAAACAGATGGCTGAGAGTTGCTTGTTAGAGACAGAAAAACACAAGTCATTAAAAATGTAGAGACAAACTTTCCCTGATGAACAGAGTTAGAGTTTCAGGTGAGGGAAGGAGGACCCGGAAAGCTCGGTTTAAAAACCAAAAAGTTTAATAATATTTCACAGACTTCACAGAGTTTGACAACTCTGAAGTTTGTCTTCCTCCTCTCCCACCCTGATGAAACTATAGACCCTTATAAAACAACCACATGCAGAGACTCCCAAGCATAAATATAGATAATATAATATATCTTAAATGTACAGTGTTTCCCACAGAATTTGATTCTATTTGTGGGGGCACCGCACCTCCCCCCTCCCCGACAAGAAAAGCCAAAGGCCCCTTAACCTATTTGCGTGGCCCACGCATTCACCCC
>NW_011349419.1:165116-178759 GCF_000735185.1 Notothenia coriiceps | reverse complement strand
CCTCAAATAAGAAAATACATGCGAGTTCATGGCTACTGTAGACAACTTTCTTGTTGCTCTGTGTTGCGTTGTTAATGAGTGGGACACACCGGAGTTGAGGATCTGTGGGGTTTATTCTCCCAAAAATATAAATTTACAATTTAGGCATTTAGCAGACGCCTTATTCCAAAGCGACTTACAATTAGCAATTACAGGCACATTCTCCCTGGAGTGACTGAGGGCTGAGTGCCTTACTCAAAGTCACACTACTACTGTGGTGTCCCACAGTAGTGGTGTTCCAGGCGGGATTTGAACTCGCAACTTTCCAACGCATCAGCCCACCTCACTATCCATTAGTCCACCAAATTGTTTTTATATTATATATGAGATCAACTTGTGGCGGACGGTATTTAATTGTGGTGGCCCGCCACAAATAAATCAATGTATGGGAAACACTGATGTATCTAAACATATTTCTGCCTTAAACTCATTAACAGTTTTGTTTCTCTCGGTGCTCACACTCTCAAACCATCATCCAACCCTATCAAAAGGTGCAGTCAGCATAAATAATCCAATAAACGTTTTAACAAATTCAGAAATATCTCATCACGGTTTGTTTGCTGAATGTGCACTGAAGGAAAAATACACGTCCCTGAGTAAACCACAAAACACTATTCCAGACAATCAGAAACACAGGGCCTGTGCTACACTAGATGAGGGAAAAGGGGACAGTAATCTTTTCAACATTAGTCTGTGGCACCTTTTCCTACCTAGTAATCAGCAGCGAATCACTTCAACACGTGTATTTTGGTGTATTCACGGCATTCATTTTGTTATTCTACAGTATTGTTCTTTTATAGTTATTAACCCAATTTGTGTTCTTTGAAATTGAAAAGGATATCGCATTGTGTTTGTTACTTTCGTTGCAGTTGTGTCTTAAATTTGGCTTGGCTTCATATTTATGGCATTGCTTTTATTTTGAAGGAGAGGTAGCGCTGTTGACAGGAAGTTGTTGTTGCATTGGAAACAACGTGACGGAGATTAACGGAGAAAAGTAATATCTACATATAAAGACGGAGAAAGTAAACGATAACGTTTATGGTTAAGTGTTAGCACCCCCCGAACAAGCTCTTACGTTGATATTGGATATTTCAATAAATTCAATTTGAAAAAAAAACGGGAAAAAAACGAAAAAACAAACAAAACGAATATCCAAATAACGAAATTGAAACCCGAATAGTACTCCAACGAACGAATATTCGGATATTCGAATATTCGGGTACAGCCCTAGTGCTTTGAGAATACATTTTTGACTTGCTCTGTCATGTGAACCTTTTTATGAATAAAGCATACATCCAATGCCTTACACTGCAACATTTAACTGTTTAAACTGATCTTATTTATAGTCAGTTGTGGAAAAAGTGATAAGCTATGACACTTACCGTCCTCTGTGGGCAGAACCTGTAATGAGTAGATCCACTCAATCATGGTCTTCCTATCAATCACATCCAGGGCGTCCAGCACATCCAGACCAGACAGGGCAAAAAATATGATTGTTAACCTGAAAAGAAGGCAGATAGCAATCTTGTTAATTTTCAGTTGCAGTTGTGATAGCCCTGAAATAAGTCCAGAAATAGGCCAAAATGTCACACCATTGGTTTAAAAGGGATTTATTCTAAATCATACTTTATTTAATATTTTGGGCACATGTGACCACCGGTTTTTTTCTATTCCTTTTTAGAAAGAAAAAAAGTATTCCCATGTGCCCAAAAAGCAACATCAAGTATCGGGTACCTATTTAATCATAACATTATATGAAAACATATCGACACTTATGCAATGTAAACAATAATAATAATATAGAATACTTTTAATAATCACAACTATTAGTAGGCCCTATGGGTTTTCTTTATCGTGACTTTGACTATGGTTAAAAGTGTGATTTGTCATGTGATCTAAACATTTCAAAAAGGTGTACTGCTAGATACTTGCCCAAAACACTAAAATACTTTACGTATTAAAACAAATGTTTTGAATCAAACAAAAAAAAATCTTTGGACACAGTTGTTTTAAATTAATGGATATAACGATTAACAAATTCAAGCAACAAAGGGATTACATAGTATAATATATACACCAGATTAGATGAATGTGTAATAAAGCATAATTTAAGAGTATATCTTGACTTTTAGCTGCTTGCTTAGTTTAGCTCTTACTGGAGAGATAAGTAAAATGTGTTATTTTCGGAAATGTTTCTCGCTAAGTTAACCATTGAAAAACATATCCAAGTAAGCAGTCCATCTAGCTTTAAGTTCAGTTTCAAATAAGCTTTATTCATTTAATAGTGAACCCTACTATCGCTTTATACTACTTTTAACAGGGCGTCGTGCCCAGCTGTACCGTTAGTTATTGTGTAACCAACGTTACAGCCAATCTGTCATAATAACTTCAATGCCACTGCTGCAAGCCATGCTAAGTAGCACTAGCCTCCATTCAAAACGGGTGAACCACAGTTAGCTCGCTAAGCTTATTAGCACTAGCCTCCATTCAAAACGGGTAGCATTGAACCACAGTTAGCTTGAATGCTAGACAAGTTATTCAGTACAGTATATGAATTACACAAACAATTTCCATTCCAGTAAATGTACCTGGTCGTTTCCAGCGAGGCGTACCTCTCCGGCAACACCTGAAGCGTTCTTTGGAAGAATCGTACATGTCTATCTCTTAAAAAATCTATTTGCTCAAATTCTACAAACTGGCTCTCTTCTTCCGCCATCTTTGCATCCGCACCTATGAGGAATCTTTTCCGGTACGTTTGTTTTTCAAAATAAAAGCTAGCACTGCAGAGCAATGTACAACAATGTACAACATATACATTTGATATTATCTCTCTCTCTCTCTCTCTCTCTCTCTCTCTCTCTCTCTCTCTCTCTCTCTCTCCCTCTCTCGTACAAAATATCTATGGTACAAAAAGGCAAATTAGGTTTTTTAAATAAAGATACATTTTATTTTTAGAATACTTATCAAAACAGAGTACAAAGAGCTTCACAGAGAGAAAAATACAATAAAAAAACAAAATAGTTTATAAAATAAATAAAGGACAAGATGAAAAATAATAAACGAGAAATTAAGAACACAGGCAGCACAAATTAAATCAGGATGTGATTTCATTCCAAATGTAATTAGTAGAGACTTAAAACACTTCCAGAGCTCAATAAGATATTAAAATAAATCCTAAAACAAACAAAAAAACCATGTGGTTATAGGTGTGTGATCATACCTCTTAGTTTGGGATTAAAAGCCTAGCAGCAAGTAAGAGGCTAAACTTTTATTTAAAATAGTAATTTTGCGTAATGTCATTACATTTTATGTAAAGCAGTAAACAGTAGATTTAAAAGGCACATTCTGGTGTTGAGGTCTCATTGCAAAACATTTAATTTAATCAAATTTTATAAAAAGCAGAATTGGGAATGTGTTTCAGGAATGTTCAGTTGACCATTGATGCTCATCACAGGCCTTGTCTCCAAGTGGGAACAGCTCTGCAACAAAATGACAGCACATTTCAGTGATTCAGCTTCAATCACCTTTAATCTTTCAAATAATTGTTGAACAGAAACCTGTCCTAGTGGTTGTTTCAAACAGACCTGTGAAACATCTGTAGGACAGGCCCTCCACCTGTAGGTCCAATGTGTTTCATTCGTTCCTCCCATCCCTTGGTGGGACGGGTAAGCCTGGAGGGGTCTCTGCTGACGTTACCATCCACCTGGATGAAGCATAAACATCAACCTTTACTAAACCCACAACTCTGTTTGTTTAATATTTTAAGGATGTGCAGGTTTGTGGTCATAATGTTTGTCTTTGTGTTAATCATTTGAGAGACAATTAACATGAATTGTACAAGCCTTACCTTTTCTTTCAACTTAGCAGTGATTCTCCTCTGTCTTTCCTCTTCCTCTCTTTCCCTCCGCTGTCTCTCCTGAAGCTTTGCCTCCACCTTGAGAAGATCCTGCAGAAAAAAGGCAGAGACATGATTTTTATTCAACACAGTAAAGTGACCTCACATCCCTTAAATACATTGCACAACCTCAAATAACAAAAACTGTGCTCTGGTCAGAAAGCCTTGCCTCTAATAGACATAACACCAGGCAAAAAGACAAACAACTTGTGTTTCTGTGATTTTTAGACTAAGTTTGTACCCTTTCATTAAAGCGTTGGATTCCTATGGTTGCCTCCCTTCTTCTCTCATCCATCTCTCTCAGTTCCTTCTCTCTCTTCCTCCTCCACTGCTCCTCCTCTTCCTCTTTCTTCAGTCGCAGCTGCTCCTCAATGGTCAGCTTCACTTCCATCTGCCGGCGCCGCTCTTCCTGTAAGCAGAAATAATGCTTTGTAAATGCTATACATTCATATTTCCTAAGGTAACCCACCATGCACCTATTCACATCACTGTATGCATGTGTATTTATTTCAGAGTAGCACAGAAGCGCTATCTCTGATGAAAAATAAGCACACATTACTTTTGCCACACATGCTAGAGCACCTTTGCCTTTTTCCTCTTTTGTATTTCCTCAGCCAGCCTCTGCTCTTCTTCCTGTTCCTCGGTCCTTTGCTTTTCTTCCCTCCACTTCTCCAGTTGCAACTCTGCCTCCCTCCTCTCCTGCTCAGTCCTTAAACAGAAGAGGACAGAACACGTTGAAACAATAGAGTGAAAATAACAAAGACTAGGGAGAGTAGGAAGTAAAGCCGACCAATTTCACCTCAATTTAAGGTGACCTATGAAACACTAAGGGTGCTCATCAGTTCTGGTGGGATATTATGACTTGCTGCCTTTAACCATGGAGTCAATGTCTGCGTGTCTTTCTTGTTTTTAGTTCTATACTGCTATACTTAAGACTCACCTGTGTTGCTTAGCCTGGACTTTGGCCTCCCTCTCACTCTTTTCTGCCTCTTCTGCCTCCTGACTCTGTATTCTGTTCTGGCGTTTCTGATGTTTGCTGGCTTTCCACCGCTGAATGGCCTGGGTATAGTATGAAGACAGTTAACACAAACGGAAACCAGAAACAAGGTTTGCTTTTGATTTAAAGATTTATACATGTTTTGTCTGTACCTCTCTCTTACTGTCCTGTAGGTAGATCAGCTCCTGATGCCAGTCCTCGTGTTGCTCTATCTCCTCCAATGTTTTACCAGGCAGGTACAGTTTGGCCTCTTTCCTGTAGACTTGTTGCCCGCTGTGCTTTGTCCAGACCTGGAAATCAAACAGGTTAGACTCATTTAGAGAGGTGTCTTGCTGTTATCGACATTTGGCTTGGCATATGTGTAGTTGCATGAAGCAATCACATTTGTGTTTATGGATTGTGTTCAGTGACTGTGTGCAATGACCTGTGAGTGGAAGTTGGCAGTAGATACAAAAATTGTATTTAAAGGGCAAGTTTTTAAGACTGAATTAAAATAACGTCTTACTTTAAGGAAGGTTTGGTGGTCATATTTGTCCCAGCCTCCGCACGGGCCTCCTGTCTTCAGCAGGAATACCTCCACTGCTAGGACCTCTGCTGGGAGGTCTCTGTCTGGGGGGTTGGTCTTATGGAAAAAACAATGTTATCAATGAAATGCTGCAGAATTCTAGATGCATTAAATAAAAAATGTGAATTTATTTTGACTTCTTAAAATACTTAATACATGTGTTTTTCACACTTTCTTATTTATAGTCTCAAGAGGTCAAAAGCAGTAAAATCTTGTGATATTTATTGATTGCATTAATTGTAAGATTTATTGCTAGAACACAAACTTGTTTCATTGCATTAACGATGCCAAACAGTGGAAATATAGCGAGGAGGGATATAAGAGGAGCAGCAGACCTTAACAGTGGGAGCTGTGTGTAGTTTAAGGTCTGATTTGACAGCAAGGCTCAGGTTTTCAATCTTTTTCTCATAAGCCGTGATCTCCTGTCTGCATGTCCTCTCTTCTTTCAAGAGTTCCTCAACGCTAAGGGAATCAGAGAAACAAAAAAGACCACTATTTATTGTATTTTCATGAGATCACAAATATTCATTCCTAAAGTTAAGCCAACACTGATCAGAAGCTGTCACTTTTTCTGCCTACTTGGGTGTTTATAACCTTCTCATTTTGAATGGTTTAACGTGTTTGCTTTTTCTGAGAACAGAGTGCGATGCTGTTTTTATTTATTTATATTTTTCATTTTATTATATTAAAGATGTATTGGATTGCATTATATTAAATGATGTGTAAGTAATATTTAGAATACAGTTGTTTTTCTGATTACCATGACCGCTCTTCCTCCTTTAGGTTGTTAATGGAGATTTCCACCTCTGTCATTATTTCCTTCAGTCTTTCAATCACTGAAAATAGATATGCAGAAATATTATTAACAATCTGATACTCATGGTACATGATTATGAGGCTAAAATGGCCATGATTTCTTTGAGCAGTACACTACTTTTCAATACCATGTTATATTGAAGAAGCAAAATGGCACAAATGTTTATAAAAATGATGACTAAAAAGTACTGAGTGTTTCACAAGATGGCTGAATGAATGGTAAAGAATCACTGCGAGGTACAACACTTACACTCAGGAGTCGGCTTCACATCTATTAGCTGTCTCTGAAATTTCCTCACACCGTTATGAATCTTCACAAGCTGCTTTTGAAGATGGATTTCTAAAGAATCAAATGCAAAGAAGATTATGGCAGTTTGCTCTGTCAAAGAAGTAAAGTGTTGAATGTGCATGGTTCCTTCAACATGGTTTTACAATCACAGGACTTGTCAACTTTACACATTATAAAACATCTGTGGGAAATATTAGGGTACTGTAGTGAAAAAAGACCCACTCTCAGCATTTCTTTCTTCCTCCAGCAATTTCTCATACTCTTCTAGTTCTCCAGGCACATCAGTCCACCCATTCTTTCTGCACTGGACACTCAGTGTTCTCTCTTTCTCCAACTTTTCAATCCTGAGAAGAAAGAATAGAGTAAAATGGGTTTATAACAATATTGACCGGTGAGGATGCACTGATAATAAAGTTTAAACTGTTCACAAGTTTAAGGATTTATTTGTTGTGATTGAATGGTTTAGTGATTGGTAAAGTTATACACAGTACAAATATTGAATAATAATAACTATATTAATAATGAAAGTAAACGTTTAAAATGGGTTTGCTTGTTTCATTTACAGTGGTGACTAAGCAGCACCAAATCAGTTCTTGCTATTGTTGAGCCAGTATGAGAA
The DNA here is from genome assembly GCF_000735185.1 of Notothenia coriiceps. Taxonomy (NCBI): domain Eukaryota; kingdom Metazoa; phylum Chordata; class Actinopteri; order Perciformes; family Nototheniidae; genus Notothenia; species Notothenia coriiceps. The sequence goes on along the minus strand of NW_011349419.1, from coordinate 171,539 downwards.
CATTATTTATAAAATAATACAAAATATCTGAGTGAAGTTATTAAGGGCTAAACATTACACCTACACACAGATGAAATAAAGGGTTGGACAAGAAAATAAAACTATGTTTAAAACACACTTATTTTGCAGTGCTGCAGTTTGTGATAATGTTGGATTGTATTGTAGGGGGTTCTTGTCACCATATACTGAACCACTGTATCTCTACATTAAAAGTTTAGTGTTTAAAGATGTATACCTTAAAGTGAAATAACTCTGAGTAGCTGTACTTCACTTACTCCCTCCTATTTCTCTCGGCCTCCCTGAGAAACTGTGCAACATTCTGCCTTGCGAGCCTCTGATCCTCACTGCTGACAGGAGGTGATGAGCAGGGCTGCTGGACAGGGCTGGAGTCTCCCTCTCCCTGCTCAAATTCATTTAGGGAAAATATAACACAATACCAGATTATAATGTGAAATGTAACAACAGGTATACTTCTAATCCATTTTGCATAAAACTTCCTTTAAATTGTGTTCCATGATGGAGTAATGAGCCCTTGTCAATTTGGAACTGCAGGACAAATCCATTTAGGTCAGTTTTGTTTACAGTTACAATACATAGCCTAATGGAGATATGTGCAATGGGACACCCTAATAAATCCTCAGAATAGGGGCCCAGTCACAAGCAGATATACTTTTGAATATCTAAGATTATTAACACTTGCATGTCCAAATGCATGCAGCATTATACATCAATACAGTATCTCAAACCTACAAAACACCTAAGGCTAACAAGGAACATAATTAAAGTAACCATGACTAATTTTGGTCCCACGACATTTTTTACATCAATTTAAACTTAAATATGTTATAAAATAAATAAAGACATTTGGAAAGGGGAAATAAAAGTACAATTTGAATAGATTTCAGAGAAGAGTCAAGCATAGACAGTACAGTAACACAAGGCATCTGTTTTCGGACAGCAGTTTGTAGGAGCAACATGTTCTCTATAAGCCTACAGTTAAATAATGAAGGATTATTTGAATTATTTGAAGTATTAAAGTAACGTGTTATGGCAGGAAAGTTCAATCTGGTATATTCATTTTAATGTCACCTTATATAGAATGTGTGTTAAACTTGTGATTTCTGCATTGAGTGACTTCTGCCTAGCAGATACCAAGAAGAGGCCCCTAGGGTCTCTCTGTTAATTATCAATAGTCCTTGCAATTAACAGGAGAATTCCCAGATACATTTTCAGATAATGTAGTTAAAGTCTTGTAGAATTAATGTTTATCTCCTACACATCCTGCAGGCCTTGAGACTTGGGTCACCCAGCAGTAAACAAGATAAAAGTCCTTTTGAGCTTATCAATAAAATGTAGCCGCATAGCTCCTCCTGGGGTTTTGGATATAAGCCTATGTTTTCTTTAGACCAGTCTCTTCTTTTCTTCAAACTGACCAGATCCGTGAGATTGGAGGAAGAGCAGGAAGTACTTCCTTTGTATTTGTATTGTTACTTTTTATCATTAAAACAAGATTATTGTTTAACTTGCATTCTGGTGTTTCTTAATCCCTTCCTTTTTACGAATTTACCCAGTTTACCAAACGACACGCGGAGACGAGGTTGGTTTTAAACATCCTCCAAATCTCCAACAATAATTACACTTATTGATAATTACAATGAATAATGACAACACAATGAAGAGAGCAAGCAGCCTCCCTCTCTTATAATACGTGAGTTCGTCAATCTTCTGCTTTCACTGATTTATATAACATTTGAGATATTTAAAATGTTGTCGACTAGCTAACTAATACAGTTTGACAAAAATATGCAGTAAATAGATTTTTGATAGCTTCCTACCGAGCAATGTTTATCAGCACATCGTGTGGTTGCTAGGGTAGCCATGTTTGAGCGGCTCTGTAAACAAAACAAAACTTTATTTATACGAACAGCCTAGTTTGCCCCTGCTCCTGTAGTTAGTGGTTCATACCAGCAGAGGACGCTGCTTATTGTTAAACTGTTGTGTGTAAACATGAAAGATTTATTAATATTATTTGTGTTATTTTTAGGGCATCAAGATGGGAGAAAAAAACCTAACAAGAAGACTGTAACCATGACAACAGACTAAGGCCTACATTAACCAAACTGTTAGATTGTCCATAAAATAATCTGAATGGCTCAAAATATTGAAATAAGAATTTATAAAATACTTTGGACAAAATGTAAAAGCATTGATAGACCTCAGCTAGCTTTATGCCCAAAAACGTCGATGTAAAATATTCACAGATCAAGCAATGGTTAAAACAGATGTTGTAAAAAAAGGTAAATGGTAACTTAAAAGTAAAACAGGGTTAAAGCCTATTTTAAAAGACACATGTTCTCTTCATTAATTATGACAAGGATTTACATTGAACAGATGATACAGTAAATTACTAATGTATGTGCACAATGCCGTTTCTGAGGCTTTAGGTTTTTTCTTGTTCTTAATTTCTTATGTTTCTTTGTTTCCTGCCAAAACAGTCGTTGTATGTTATGTTATAAGGGTCTATGGTAAAGGCTTTACTTCATGGTGTTAGAAATGTATACAAAATAATTTGGGAAATGTGTATAAAGCATTTTAACCAGAATACTTCAATGGCATTTTAGTCAGTTTACCTTTGATTTCTTTCTTTTTTTTACATATTTTATCCAGGACCTAGTTTTGTATGTGAAATTGACATCCATCCATCCATCCATCTTCTCCCGCTTATCCGTGGTCGGGTCGCGGGGGTAGCAGTTCCAGCAGAGAGCCCCAAACTTTCTTTTCCCTGGCCACATCAACCAGCTCTGACTGGGGGATCCCAAGGCGCTCCCAGGCCAGCGAAGAGATATAATCCCTCCACCTGTTACTAGGTCTACCCCTTGGTCTCCTCCCAGCTGGACGTGCCTGGAACACCTCCCTAGGGAGGTACCCAGGTGGCATCCTACAGATGTAGCACTTCATTTCAGACTCCAGCTTACAGCTTCCTGCCTACGACCTGCCTAAGACCAGTATAGGGGAATGTTGAGCCCTCCCACTATTTTCCAAGAGGGCGTTGCCAGATTTTCAATTTCAGGTTTTAACCAGGGGATGGCGCTTCATTCACAAATGCAGAAAGAAAAGTTTCATGGACTTTCAGTTGTGTTTTGAAGAGCATTTGAACACATCAACATTTTAGATCAACTAAAGTATATCTAATCTTGTAATTCAATAATATATAGTCTTTATATACTAAATAATCATAATAATAATGTAAATGTTTACATTACACTTCTTTATTTGTTATGCTCATACTTTTACCTTTACAATCGTTTGCTTTAATATGTAGTATATATATTTTTTTATANGAATAAATGAGAATCGTATCTGTGTTGTTGATCTGTAATATTACAGTGTTACTTTGATTGGTTTGCCCTTCTCGGACCATGCACTACGCATTTCAGTGGTTTTGTGTTAGAAAAGAAAGTAACCAATCAGATCTTGTTCTGGGTCTCTGGGTAGAATATCCTTCAACCAAGGTATTCTATATCCTTGATAGAATGCCCTGGCCGTTGCACTGAATGAGAGCGTACATTTGGACTGACAGTTTGACCAACCAATCATATATTGATTTGTAGCCAATGGGCGTATTCTTTCAGAGTTCCCCTCGGTTCCAGGGTACTCTAGAAGGCCCGCTAGTTAACTGGCTCGAGACAGAGATGAATGCGACGAAGCAATTCATGCCGTTTTATTGTTTTTAACGTTGAAATGGCAAGTGCAACGGGTGAAGATGAAGTTGTTGCGGAATTGTTGTGAGTACCCTTTTCAAGACGACAATTCAATGAAAAGACGGACATTATAACGCCGGGGCGGCGGGGGGTGTGTGTGTCTACAGAAGGTCCAGTTTTGATAGACACGGTTCGCCACTGAGTATAACGTTACCTTATATTATATTAAAATAAAAATGTGTCATCGTGTTATTATGGCTACCTTAGCCATATTAGTTAGTAGTCAGATTTTGAAGAGCTGAGAATGTTGTTTACTGAGGATTTTAAAGGTTTATACGTGGCTCAGCTAATCATTATCAAAGACCCAAGCTAACATATCAATGATTTATTAAAAGAACATTTTGGGTCTCAAGCCTACCGACTAGGCTAAGGACCCAATCCCACCTGTGGCCCTCATGTCACCCCCTCTCTTACTTTGCATTCTGTTTGTGCTTACTCTTTACTAAAAGTAATAGCTTACTTTGAATTGAAACACATTTTTCCACAATTCTTTATTCAGCAAAAGATCTTTGTCTAAATCTATCAATATTTTGTTTCTTATTAGAATCACAAACAATGTGTTCAGAGGAATAGTATGTAATGCTATGTACTGTTAAATTCAGTGATTTCGTTTTTTCTAGTATAACTAACCTGCTATGCCACTTTTTGCTGTAAATGTTCCCGCTGTGGGACTAATAAAGGATTTCTGAAATTCCATCGCACCGAGGCATGGAGGTGGACTGAGCTGGCGGAGAATCTCAGCAGGTGCAGCATCTCAGCAGGTGCAGCACTCACAGCCCTGTAAGGTGTTACCCCTACTTTGTGGAAAAGATCAGGATGTTTGAGATGTAGCTTTTTCTCTCTATGTAAATGTTTCTCCTCACACAGTTAATGTTTCAGCCTCAGTTCAAGGTCCTCCCACCAGCTCTTATTGTGGCACCCTGTTTGAAACACAGGATCTGATGTTTAACTACAGCTGTAAAACCATTAACCTCGCATAATAACCAGCTTTGGGAATGTTTACAATGCTGCCTCTCGTACCATCGCACTTCAACTGATCTTGCACTCTCACTGCTGCTGTGGGTGGCACATCTGTTGTTTCTGAGGTCTGACATACAGATATGGTATTTTCCACCAGAGAACTCTTCCTAACAGTATGTGTTAGCAGCACACATTGTAAATGATGTCAGTGATAGCATGTTGGGGAGAGGCTGTCATCATGCAGCACTTGCTCTGCTCAACCTGCTGTTTCCTGTGCACGAAGACATGAATAATCACTGAAAAGACAAAGTAGTACTCAAATGTTCTCCTACAGTATGTGTCACTATTTGCCATATTGGTGTGGAACTTAAAGAAATAATATATATATTTCTACACAGTAGATAGATAATTAGAGTGAGATAATTGTAGTGTTCAGCCCTCCGGTTGTGCACTTTGCACCTCACCTGTTATATCATCCTGATCATCTTTATTAACAGCCACAGATGATGTCTGCTGGGTAATAAATGTGCAGTGCTATCCAAAGGTCCACCCAGCATCACACTGACTCACTGAATGTTTCAGCAATCATCAACCCCCTTGCCATTTAAACTCAATGTGTAATCCATATGTGTGGGTGAGAGGCTGAGTGGTGGGGGGGATGGGAAGGTGTCTGTCCCGAGTCTTGAATGCTGAGCGTGCAGTAGTTGATATTTAATGCTTGCTTGTCAGGGAATCATTTACAGACACACTGATAGTGTAGATAGCTGAGCGTTTAGAGATTAATAAGAGCAACAGGTGGAGCTTCTTATCAGGGCACAAGCACATGTTTGCTAGAGATGGGTGTGGAGTATGTGTTACTAAATGAATAATGAAACAACAAAGAAAGTGCAATGTTTTTATTTTCCTTTCAGAAATTGGCTCCCATACATATCTGCAACCCACTTGTCTGTACTCAGATGATTTACTTAAGTTAAAGTAGCAATAAACAGTGTAAAAATACTGTGCTAAAGTAAAAGTCCTGCATTCAAAATTGTACATAAGTAAACAGTATTAGCTAAAAAAAAAAAGACTCTTGACAAAATTAAAAGTACACGTTATGCAAAATGGCTATTTTAAGATAAAATAAAATAAGATGTACTTTGTTGATCCCAAATTGGTGCATTAATGTGTTCATCACTTTAATGTTGCATTTGGTAAAAGTGGGGTTTATTTGAATTACCTTACATACTTCTGGGTAGCTTGACCTATGACAATATGTGTCGATTTAAAAGTTGGGTAGGTAATTTTGGAGAAACCAGCTCGAGTGCGCTATAATTTTAAAATACACAACCGGAACAAATCTGCCACTTCCTCACAGAGCCCCTCCTCCAACACACACGAAAGCGCACATGACCAATGAGGGCACAAGATAAGTTTGTGCACAGATGTAAGGCTGACAGGCAGGTAGGCCATCCAGTTATTTTAGCCGGGCCGGCTACAATGATTGGTGGTGCTTTTTACAGCGCTACGGCTTCCACAGATGACATTTTTTATGGATTTTTGATCAAAGCACTTAAGATATTCATTGCTATCGGGATGTTAAGAGCATTCCATGGAATATAACAAAAAGTGTATCTCGAGCCGGTTTCTCAAACTTACCTACCCCACCTTTAAAGTGTTTCATATCTTATCAGTCTATATCGAAGAACATTCACTACTGTGT
>NW_011349419.1:159373-165071 GCF_000735185.1 Notothenia coriiceps | reverse complement strand
CAGAGGTACCGTTTAACCAGAGTCCGTTGCCCGGGCGGATTCTAACCCAATGTTCGGAGTACTTTCTGCTATGAATGCTTCACCCTATGGGCGGGCCTTCCCTTCGGGCCCCCATGGCAAGACCTCGGTCCCGGGTCTTCCCCCTGAGCAGCCGCCTCGCAGACCACCGGCCGAACGTGCCTCGGGCGTCCCGTGTCGGGCTTTTCCGCTTGCACCCCGTTGGAGGCGAAAGAGGCTAGCGCGCCGGGTGTCGCGAAATTTGTCCCTGGTCGCCTACCCCAGCCTACGCGACGGTCTTTCCCCACCGTCACGTCAGTCTCCCAGAGCGGCCTGTCTGGCCCGCTGTCTCGACCGAAACCCCTGCACCTTATATAGAGAGACCCCCCTTCCCAGGCCCCGAACACCCCTCCACCTCGAAATGTCAACCTAGACCAACCCGGAGTGGAGATGCGTGTCGAAGCGCGAGACCTGGAATGAAGACCTATCCCCAACCTGGAGATAAGAAGAGCCTCACGAGTTCCACACATCCACGCCCGCTCCACCACCCCTAGAGTGTTCAGGGGCCAACCCTCACGCAACCAAATTACCAATGGCAGCACCACCGACCCTCCTTTTGCCTGACAACAACCACAGACATCAGGGGGTGTCGGCAAGTCCAATCCCGCACTGGGACAGTATAGACTATTCCACTACATGAACGACCCAGACGGGGTCACACCCGCAGTCACCCCACAGGAGATCCCCCATGAACCCACCCAATAACCTCCGTGACCGGAGGAACATACATTGCCCCACACCAACACGAACGACCTGAGGACACAATCAGATACCACCATTACCGGTATTGTGGTAAATTATAATATTCCTACGAGTATTCACATGCACAAATAAACATGGCATCTCGAGAGAATACATCACAAGACAGCAAAAAGCTGGACAAAACACAGGAGCCCATTCTCGCCACACACAGGTTCACGCCCCCCACCACCCAACCACCCCCACAGCAACCCACGAGAACCTTTGGACCATTCGCTTTTCAACATCAAGCCCACTGACCCATACAGACCTCCCCGGTTCAGTCCTCCGAAGTGAAGTGTGAGGCCGCCCAAAAAGCCCAGCTCAAGACACCTCCAACCCCTGTAACCCTGGTCTCCACCAGCACAAGTTCGGAGATAACGCTTCGGCACCGCCCCTCGACACCAGAGTTCCAGGATCCCACGGAGTTCCCCGTGACCATGGGGACTTGGAGGACCTCACCTGGGCCACCACGTCCCTTCGGCACGGCTGACTTCTCCTCCGGAAGTCCCTAAACAAGTATGAGGGCCCCTGAGGCTCCGTCAACGTTACCATGCGCATCGGGCGCTTCCCGATCATCCCGTTTCCGACACCACACGCTTCCGTTCGTCGCTCCACACCCTTAAGCCATCTATCTCACTTTTCTGAAGCGCCCTCCCACACAGCACTCTCGACAGCTCGGGAGCGCTTCGTAGTTCGCCACCGACCTTACTGCAAACTTCGCATGACTACTCACAAATCCGCAACCTTCCTGGAAACTCCTGACGGATTTGCGGCTGCTGCAGGCGCCGAGAAACAATCTCCGCTCCCGACCTCCATACCCCCCTAGTGGTGGTTAAAGGCCCCTCCAGTGACACAAGGTTCCAGACAACACAGCCCCCAGGTTCATCAGGGCACACAAACCTCTCTACCACGGTAAGGTGCTGGTTCTTCAGAGAGGAAATTTACATGTTGCACTTCATTCCACATGATCTGGATCTCTGTCCTCCTGGATCCATCTTTGTCATTAATTTTCACATTGTAAAAATCATTAATATGCTGTACACATACATCATCTATTGCATGTCTGTGTGTACTGAGAGAGAGGGAGTTTGTTCTTATCTGAAGTGAGGGCTGGAGAGGGGGTGTCAATTATATGCACCTTCTGAGGCAAAAATAAAATATATTTGACTTGACTCGAGTATCTGACTGGCCCCTGCTACAACCAGATGGTATGATTTACCTAGGCATCTCGATCTCTCAAATATCTGCCCATGCCGTCTACTGAGGCCGTGGTTTATTTCTGTAACAGCCTTTTTATGAAGGCCAGCAGCTATAATTATTGTAAGAGCTGGCCGAGTGGCAGTCAGAGTGAAAAGAACAGAGAGAAAGTAAGATTGAGAGCCAGTATAAATAGAAACATGAACCCATTATTGAGTGCAGATAACGGGGAAGGTCTCCCCCTTGGGTGCAAAGTTGTTACCGCAACATAAAAAGCAACTGCTCTCCTTAGGAAGTGTCACATTTTTCTGTCTTCATCCTCCGCCAAGGGACTCACTTGATAAATGAGATAATCAGATGAACATTCAACTGGTTGGCATAGCAAATCCAACTAAACATATAAAGTAAGGGGATTTCCAAACAGAGTTAATTGTGTGTGAAAATGTAAATGTCAAAGAGTGGACCAGTTCACAGTTCTCTAAAAATAAACTACAGTTCTCTCATTCAATGGACTTAGTATGGTTACAAATGTATGTTCTTTGAGTGACAGACAAATACATGTAAACATGGAGTTAAAGTTCAAGAAACTTCTGATACTGTACTATACTCTCATAGACTTCCTTCAAAGATAGAGGTGGACAGGTGGACATAACTGGGGGTTGTCACACATGGAAAGTAAAAAGGCACATGAGCAGCATCAACATATACTAAAGACTACCCAAGGTAAAATATTTATCATACAAAAGGGCACATTTTAAAGAAATACACAGCATATTATAGAGAGCAATATTTGTAATGTGTCTTTTTAAGCTTTATTCATTGTTTTTTACATAACATAAAATGAAAGTAGGCTACTTGTGTAAAGTATACAATTATAGATCAACTGCATCCTCTGACGGATCCCTTCAGATACACAGATCTGGAGTGAACAAGAGAGCGGACCTTGATTTTAGATATTTTTTATTTGGTTCATTATTCATTTAAGTTCTTTTTCGGACATTTTATCTTGCAAAGTGGAAATGTTTCCCTCAAAGGACAACCAAAAGGAAAGTGAGAATGAATGAAAGAAAGAAATAAAGACATGACCTTTGACCTCTTCTTAGGAGAAGGCTTTCTGGAAATGTAATGAGACATGATCTCTGTAAACTGAGAGGTCAGTTTTGCATTCATTGACGGTGGAACTCTGAGCTCCCCTCCTGGCGCTTCTGTGAATTGAGTGTGTGTGTGTGTGTGTGTGTGTGTGTGTGTGTGTGTGTGTGTGTGTGTGTGTGTGTGTGTGTGTGTGTGTGTGTGTGTGTGTGTGTGTGTGTGTGTTGGTTAACATAGTTAACCCTTATTAAATCAGGCATGTTGACTGAAACACGTCAGTTAAGTAACTGGCTGACAGCCGGCATGAGAGAAGGTTTCCACAAGTGAACACACACACTCCAGTATGGACACACACACAGACCTAGAAGAACACAATTTGTTCTGACACCTGACTAGCGCTGTAATTTTATACGGTGTTAAATAGCAACCTGATCTGGCTACGTTCTGCGCATGTTGGACCCAGACAGGCAACTGCACATGCATTTTTTTGTTTGTGTGTGTGTTGGTCTTTATGTGTGTGAAGCTTAGGAAAGCAGGGGGAAAGCGATAAGCCTAATTGCTTTTCCTGCTGTGTTTCAAACTCTTACCCTTTCTCTGTTTCTCTCAACACTTCTCTGAATGTTCCTGATTGAACTGTAACTTAAAGCTATATTACAGTAATGTGTTTGCATATTTCAGGTCTTACATCACAATTAACAGAAGAAGAAATACACATATTCCCCAGACCTTTAGTTTTTTCATGTCAAATGTCGGAAAGCTTTACCTCTTCAAACCTTAAACCTAAATGATTATAAATAGAAAATCTGAAGAATGCAAACGGGTCTCAATATGACTTTGTGTAGTAGACCCTGATGGTCCCTGAGTTTGAATCCTGATGACTTTCCTTTGACCCCAGCAGCATTTCAGCCCACACAGGATCAACATGAGCTATAGTATTAATGCCCTATTTATCACAACTATTTGCAGGTTTTTACATGTACTTCATTAAAACAATGATTTTGTGGCATTTCATGTTGAACAAGTTGCAGCCCTAGAAACCCATTTAATACAAAAATATACAAATAATCACAGTTTTAAAGGTGTAAATATTAATGTGGCAAAAGTACAGTTAATTCTTGGTAAATAAAAATCATGTATAATTGAACTAGTGCTATATTTATTATTTCACTATATATTATTTTACTTTACTATTTGTCATTGACTTGTCTCAAATACAGTAAAAGTACATTCAATAAACACAATATCCCATTAAAAACATACAAATGGGTTATGTAAAAAGTACAAGTACATATTTTGTACAATGACTATTACCTGACACAGTCATTAATTTCTCACTCAGCTGCTTCAAATCTTCTGAACATTTCAAAATTATACATGAAAAGGGCAAACTATATCTCTGCATCCAGGAATGCAGTTCAAGCTTGAAAGGGTTAACACCTGAGAGTCCGTCACACCTCCAGTCCTTACGTTTATTGGTCTGATATCATCAGGACGGCAACACAAACGCATTATCTCAAAAGACCTTATGAACTATACTCAACAGCTCTTTTCTGACTGTCAGATTACTTACATCATCAACCACTGAAGTGCTCTTATTTCAGATTGCCTCTCACATATTCACGGTGACATGAGTCCTTCGCTAACCCACACACTCCACATGCTGATGTACAGCAGAGGCTTTTCACTGCTGTCCTCATACGGCCTGATGTAACCGGTGATGAAACCGGTGATGAAATAAAGATAAATATATAAATCTTGAATTTCTTGAGGATCAAAGTTACCTTGGAAACAGAGTGTTAGATGCAACAACTTGTCTATTTAAAGATTTTCTGGAGGTCCTGATCATATACATTAGCCTTGTAGTTGCGTGAGTGATTTAAAGATTGTTTTAAGCCAACATCAACAACTTGTGCACATGAAAGAATTCTAGTTTGAACACCTTCATTTCCATGGACTCGTGATTTGTCTGTTTTTGATTTTCTGTCTTTGTAAACCATTTGCACCTTTGACTTTATAAATAAAGCATTATTTACTTTATTGTAGTTGAACTAATACACGCAAAGTGGGTGTGCAAGGAGCCATTAAAATGTTACTAACTTAGCTCAGTGTGGTAAGAAATGCTCTAAGAAAAGAAAAATGTGTAAGGTTGTGTACCTGAAATAACTATGTTAACTGTGAATTAAGCTTTCCTGAAAATGTATTTCCCTGTACAGTAATTAACAAACATATTTTACCCTGGAACAGGGTAAGGAAATGTCATGTGAAAGTTCAAATATCCCTACAGTACTCCAACTCCACTGACTTTTAGTTAGCGTAGAAAAACATTAGAGAAAACTGTAACGGGATGTGTTTCAATTGAATTTGCAGCTCTACACATTGATTAAGCGTTAATTACAATAAGTGAATGAATGCTCACGTGGGGCCGAGACTTTGAGGGGTTGTTTCTTGGCAGTTCTGTCCCTGAACACTATTAACTTTACACCCTGTATCTGCGATTGTGTGTGTGTGTGTGTGTGTGTGTGTGTGTGTGTGTGTGTGTGTGTGTGTGTGTGTGTGTGTGTGTGTGTGTGTGTGTGTGTGTGTAGTGTGTGGTAGTGTGTACGTGTAGTGTGTC
>NW_011349419.1:140836-159328 GCF_000735185.1 Notothenia coriiceps | reverse complement strand
CACGACAAACTAGTTTTAGGTACATTTTTTACAGTTAGACACCTTCGGCATCGGCGACATTTTTCGTGGTGGTTAGTAACATCGGCCGGGCCGATTTTATTGACCTACCGGATGGACGGACAGTCCGGAATGTAGACACGTGTTTGAATAGAACACGGAAGTAACCAGTACACGCGAAAGCACACACAACCTCCTCCCCGGAGACACTCCTTCAACCGCTCTAAAAAGGCCAACACATGAAAATTTTAATATCGCGTGAGCTCGAGCCAAAAGAGGTTTTAATGGATGGGTTGAAAATTTAGCTGTGTATCAACAGGTATCCAAGTTCGATGGGTCTTCATTACATTCCATTAAGTTTATTTGGGGTGAGAAATGGTTTACGTTGTAATTTCCACCTACTTGTGCTAATTACGGTGTTCCAAACCCTAGTTGTTTCATGTAGAATAAAATAAAGCCCGGATAGAATTTTATCGTAAAACGTATTTGCACATGAAAATTAAAACAGTTCTCAGAAAAAAAAAATCGATTATGACAAATGAATACATGTTAAAACTTACGTCCTGAACAATGAAATCGTGTCATAAAATGTGACAAATAACCGAATGAAATTGAATTTTCATTTAGCTAGACTCATGTCTGTTCATCCCAACGTCTATACCATACCCTACGGGCTTTTTAAAAGACTTTCCCTTTTTATTTTGTGTAACCGTGACAAAGAAACAAAAAGTAATGAGAGAGTAAATCATTGTGTGAGAGCGTGTTGGGTAGAGATCGTTTTGTACACGACACGGGAATTTTCGAGGTGGGACAACGAGAATACCTAGAGATTGCGAAGGTTCGATAGACTGATCAGTCACCAGACATTTAGCTAGGGACTGTTTCGTTCGTAATTTATAGTTGAGGACGTGCGAAGTTCTAAGGTTCTGAGTCATTGCTATCGGGATGTTAAGAGCATTCCATGGAATATAACAAAAAGTGTATCTCGAGCCGGTTTCTCAAACTTACCTACCCCACCTTTAAATATAACGGCAAATAAAGTAAATATGTAAAATAAAGGTAGTGGAGCAAAAACTTAAACATTAGCTTACAAAATGTAGTGGAGTAAAATTATAAAGTGGCCAAATGTAAAAATACTCAAGTATAGTACAAGTACTTCGATTTTGTACTTAAGTACAGTATTTGTGTAAATGTACGTAGTTACATTACACCACAGCTGATACGCATCATACAAACAGTATGTATAGGGAAGTTATATGAAGTGCCTCCCTGACATGTGATGGTTGTGTGGCCGTGGAATCTGTAGGACTGTATTGGAGAAATCTGAGATTAATAGCATACAACATACAATTAAATATGTAACATATGTCACATTAATTTAATCTCTACTGGTCACATGGCTGGTTATTGATTTCTTCCTACTGATGACCATAAAGACAGGAGTATTAGAGATTTACACTCTGCTGCTAACAGCAATTATATTAACATCTGTAGTTCTGTTAACGACAATGTGCGTAGTTCTCATACTGTAGCTTTGGAAATTACGCCCATTCTCCTCTGCATCACGGATGTCCGAGTTATCCAGTGTGTCAGTTTCGTCGGACGTCTGCACTGAGGAGAGCAGCTGCCATGGCAAGTTGTTCTAGATGGCATTCAATCATGTCCAGACTGCTGTTCCAGCTAATCAAATCAAATACAAATTAGTTCACACCCTGGGCCGTTTAAAACAATTGCATCGCGATTAGTTTTTTAGCTCAACCGATTTTAACCTTAACGCAGCCTTACCGATTTTTAACCGGCTCACGAGTCATCGTTACATCCATACCTTTCAGAGATTGTGAAGAATTGTGGATTTCTAAAGTCAATGTCCTAATAAATCCAACTTTTCACCCAAAAATAATTGTGTGTGTGTGTGTGTGTGTGTGTGTGTGTGTGTGTGTGTGTGTGTGTGTGTGTGTGTGTGTGTGTGTGTGTGTGTGTGTGTGTGTGTGTGTGTGTGTAGGAGAGGGGGGGTCTGCGGCCTCGTCTCTGCCACATGCAGAAAGGCAGCAGCGGTTACGGCTTCAACCTGCACAGTGAGAAGTCCAGGCCGGGGCAGTTCATCAGGGCCGTTGACGACGGTTCTCCTGCACAGCGGGCCGGACTCAAACCACAGGACAAGATCCTCCAGGTACCACACACACACTGAATGGATATGGATGCAGTGAAATGGTAGAGCTGAGTTGAAGGATGAGAACAGAAAGACTCTGCATGCAGATCAGATTTCTGACAGCTATTAAAGAAACAGTGAGTCAACAGAGAGAATACTTTTTAATCACAGCGGGGAATGTTCCTGTGTGCTTTGAATAATAGATACTTCAGGAATACTAATGAATACTGTCCACTGGTTTTTAAAGGGCTATTGTAGCATTTATTTCATACACGCTCATAAGAGATCCAAAAACACTGCATCCTACACGCACACACTGCCTGCTTCCTCCCACTGTGTCGCTGTGTAAACAGCAGGTCTGAAGCCGTGTTGAACAGGGTCTGCGTTAATCCATTTACTAATCCCACCCTGCAGGGGGGGGGGGGGGCAGAGATAGTATTAATGAAATAAAACCAGAACTGTACAGACTCAGTGAGATGAAAGCTCTTTCTGTGAGGTTTCACCGAAGAGGAATGAAGTAGAATGTTCCGTACCAGCTGTCAATGTCCACAGCCTGTGGGAGTACACCTAGAGATTCCTGACGATATTCCCACCTTGGACCTTCCTCCCCCAGAATTCTTCAGTTCCTTATCTCCCAGGAGCGTGATTAGTTTGGGCTGTGGGAGTGTGCTGATGCCCTGTAGTAACACTCCACTCTTCTATCCATCATCACTCCTTACTACATCAACAACATTGGCATCTTCCCTTACCATACGAAAATCATAATTCACAGACTTAAAACACCGGAGTATTTTCATTTTAAACAGCTGTCATTTGGGATCCGTAGTTCAGGTGAAGTAGAAAGAATAGTTTTTAGATATTTTATCATCAGTCATTTTTAATGATGCCTTTTATGGTATCTTAAATTGAATAAGAATATATGACCCATAAAAGTTTGAAGTGATAACATGTTCCACCTTTAATATGGAGGCCCGAACCGATGTGCATCTGTCAGGAAGCACCTGATTTTCTCTGATGTTGCTTCAATGTGAACAACAAATCTGTGTTGAGTCTGCAGGAGAGCTAGCTAATATTAGCTGGTAGCAGCCATTCCTGCACTGAGCTAACTGCCAACACTAACAGGTGCTTCATGGAGAAAACTATAATTCCTTATTGAGAAATATTATAATTCGCTCAAGATCTTTTGTAAGTTGCAGCTAGACGAATGTTATGGATGTTGTTTCAAAAGTTCAGGTGTTGAACCAGTTTAGCCCTGAGCCTGTTTTTCAGGTTTCAGGCTCGAAAATGACATTCCCAGAACAAATGACCATATCTTCCCTTCTAAAAGGGTTAAATTAATAATCTTTTTTCTCAAAGTAATGATAAACATGTGAGTTGGATGTAGAAAAGTCAGAATCAAAATAGATGTTTTTTATTTTAAAGAAAATTCAGATTGAACATAGTAAAAAACTGTAAATTATAGTGTCCGTCCAAAGATTCTTTTTTCCTTATAGTGAAAACTACCCTTGGATGATGGTAAAGTAGACTGCAAGCTTTAAGAATCCAAAGTACAACATATAATAAGTACCTTGTATCAAGATTGATGCAAAACAAGTGACATTTGACCTTTTTAGAGAGGTTTAGCAACACAAAAAAACACTTCTGGGGTCATTTGGGTGGATTTTCCATATCTCTGGCCCCCCTTGGCTGATTTTGCTGATTGACATCTCTTTCTAACTGTCAGAGCCAATGGAATCGAGGGAAAGTTCCCCATACACACACAGCTTAACAAATAAGGAGTGAGAGAGACGCGTAGAAAAACCGGAAGCTGCGCTAAACTCTGGTGGCTACCATTAGCAGCTAATTTTTGTTCAACGATTTTTGCATAAAAATGGAATTATGGATTATCAATAATTGTTTCAAAGTGACAGACACATTGATATAACGGTATAACNAACGTGAGGCGTACGCGTCAAAGGGATGCACGGACCGGCAGCGGACTTCAGAAACGTCACACAAGGTCACGCTGTGTACCGGTTTTCCGTCTCTGCGTTCCGCTGCGTTGACAGCCCCCAGGCAGACACAGTTAGAACACGTCTTTAGCCGAGGCAAAGGCAATCAGCCTGCTGCTTCGCACGGGACAGTGTAGGTTTGGGTCAACCACACGGGCGTGGCAGCCGGCACTGTGCGGAATTAACCGGAAAGTACCGCTGCGTATCGGCTAAGTTGTACACTTGCCGGTACTTCGAGCCATGCCCGTCGCCCGGTTTATCTTAGTGCGACTAACGACAAGTCGGGGATCGCTTAGTCACGTACTCTTCGCTTTGTTTGCAATTCTTCCGTGCTTCTTCAGAAGGGCGTTCGTTGTGGAGGTTACCGACTATCGAGGGTCATGGTGTGTTACTGTACAAAAGCTACCTGTCCCACTTTACCTTGCGTATGTCGATCCACAAACAAAATATTCGTGTCAGGACAATAGAAGAGACAGGGGAGGCCCTACGGGAAAACTTCTGCTTATGTTGTGATGGGCGGCTGGACGCCTTTCCTTTCATCACCGGTGAGTGCGTCGCGTCAAGCATGCACGGAGCCGACTTCAGACCGCCACACAGGTCACCGCTGGTGTCACCGGGGTTTGCGTCTCTTGTAGCGGCTGCGTCTGTCAGCCGCAGTACGCAGCCGCCAGAGACCACTGACGATCACCACAATCCCGGTTTGTCTCCACCGGGAGGACCTAACGTAGCTAAGTCAACCAGAAGCCAAGGCAGTAAGGTCTCGGTCTAGCGGTACTTACTTCTTATTTACGCCCTACTTTTTTATCGTCCAGCAACACGGAAGAATTTAAGCAAACATGCAAGGAGTGAATGCAAAGCGAAGAGTACGTGACTACGCGATTGCTTGTCGGTTAGTCTCACTTAGAAGAAACCGGCTGCGGGCTGGCTAAGTTCCGCTAGACGCCGAGACTTTTCTGGGCATCACGGCCTGTGTGGTTAGTACTCATACCCAGCAGGCGGCGGTAGTGTGTATTCGTCATTCAAAAGAGGCAACAACCGGAAGACAGACTGCGTGATAACCGAGAGAAGAAGAACAGACTGCGTGATATAGACAAACAACAAATAGCATGTGCGTTCCATTTTCACTCTACAACGAGAAGCTCATGGGGCTTTCCCGAACCTGTGTCGAGAGCTGGAGTTCAATGAAATCTCAGATTTGACTTCTTAATAGTTTGTTTGTGTCCCTCACTTCCGTTTCGCTTCTCATGCACTGATTCGCTAGCTGAACAGCCAATCAGAGTGATTTCTTTTGCCAACTGCCCGATTCAACATGCGGGACACACCAATCTGAGTAGGGCGTGTCGACGCTCATCGTCGGCCTGACGCCCACTGACGCCGATAATCGGCCTGGTGTGTCCGGGCCTTTAGACATTACAGAGAAAAAGTATGCGAACCGAATAGAGTGGCGAAGTCCCTCCCCTTCCGGTGGACCTCCATGGGACCTTATTTCGGAAAAATTATGTATTGAAGTCAATGGAGAGAGAAAAATTATCTTTCAATCCCGTTTGAATTGTGCCACGAATCACACATATGATGTTTGTCAATTTGTTCTCCCATTATCTTCCACAATCAGTCTAGAAGTATGTCTTTAGCATCTGAATAGAGCCATCACAATTTCTCTGCAATGTGCCGCTCACACTTGACCACACCCAATTTTGTTATGAATGCTTAGTAAACAGTTTTAAGAATCCATGGTATTAAATCCAACTAACTGTGAATTTATTTAACATTTTTAAGGAACCTCTGACCTCGGGTGGCTACAGAATCACCCCCCGGTGGGACCAGCAGTGAAACCTCGAACAGCATCGAGGGGCCCTTCCACTTTGATGCTGAGCCCTGCACTCCCCTGGCAGAATCCACCATCTGCACCACACCGGCACCGCTCACAGAGGGGCCAAGCACACTCTGTAATTACACTCGAAGGCCTCAGGCAAAGCGCAGCAGGATGATGCAGGACGAGTACCCCCCTGAGGAGACAAATACATTGCCTCAGTCGATTGGCCTGACCCTGACACAGTTTGCCCCGGGTAGACATAATGGACATAATGACGACAATGACGACATCGCGGCCCATTCAAAAGTTTTTGAACATGAGCTGCGGCAGCTGCCACGTGAGCGGCTGCCACACTTCCTACATGAGTTGGAAAATACCTTCTTCAAGTATTTAACCCAGGAAAATGAAACCTCTAGACAGTTAAACTTTGTAAATTATTTAATGATGTACAGACAGTTCACTCATTTTTAAAGATGTGGCTAAATAAAATTTCAGACAGTTCACACATTTTTAAAGATGTGGCACATTTTTTTTTACAGACATCATTTTTTTTATTGTATTGTATTTTTGTCGATTGTTTACATTGTACAGTTATTTTGATAATAAAACACTTTTTACCGTTACTGCAAAATAACTTTTCTTTCGTACCTTCATACTACGCCATTAGATAACACAACATTAGAATGAGGATACAATTAGCTATACTATAATACAGGTCAGAAGATACAGATGTCCATGATGATACATCATTTGCCTGTCAGTGTTATGATGTTGTATATTAATAAAAGTGGTAGCAGCAGTACTTTGTTGTTGCCATCCACAATGCTATATACATTATATACATGGGTAGCTTATGAAATTCACCATGGGATCAATAACATTTTATCTTAACCTATAATAATACATGATAAACTATTTCTTGATTATATTTTGTAGTATTCTGAATCGTCAAAGTTACTAAAGTTATCAAATAAATGTAGCGCAGTATAAAGTACACTATTTGCCTGAATGGGAGTGGAGCAGTACAGTACTTTAGTAAAAGTACTTTGTTACTGTCTACCGCTGTTCATTGTTCAAGATTGAAATGTAAATGTGCAAGACGGTTTTCTGCCCCTCTATTCACATGTTCCTTTCATACGTGATGGTTTCTTCATTCTCGAACTTTTGTGGAGCAGAAGTATAAAGTTGCAGGATTAGTCTCAAGTACCTCAAGATTGTCCTTAAGTACAGTGCCTATACGTGGATGAGCTACTGTCTACTGTTCATTGTTCATTTACCTATTGTGAGTCGCCTGGGATAAAAGCATCACATGGAAATGTAAATTTAGCAAGAAGAGGCCATTATTCAGATGTAGTTACAACCTACATCTACATACAAGAACTTGTAGTTGCTGTCAACGAGCGCCATTAGCACTATGGAAAATGTATGCTTGTAGTTGTAGTAGGTTGATCCAGTTCCTGGAGGGGGCGGATGTTGATGTGTTTCAGTGGGAAGTCCCACTGAGCCTGGAATCCATCAGCTACTTGCTGCCACTCTTCCACTGTCTGGGCACAGAAAAACAACAAATATATTTTTTAAGACCCATGTTTCATATGGCAGACCAAACATTTGCTGTTCAAATGCCTACAGACCTCACTGTATTACATACAGTTTGCACAGTAAAACTAGTAAGTATCCACACATACCTTCATGTATTTCTCTTTTAAAACCTCGTAAATGGCTGTACAGGTCTCAGGAACGAATTGCCGGAGGGTTGACACTCCCACTCGGAACTGGTAAGAAAGGCTCCTGAAGCTTTCCCCTGCAAATATTAAAAAACACATAACTGAGTTATCTACGCAAGCAGCTGAACAAAACACTTTTAAGCTACAAAACTACAGGTTATAGTTTACAAAATCCATCTGTGTCTGTTCTTTGTTGTCAGATTGGTGTGTCCGGGCCTTTAAATCTGAAGAAGGCCTCTTTACCAAGGTCTGAACAATGTTTAATATCTGTAAAAGTAAGAATCGGATTTAAAAGTTGTGTTACACGAATAATGTCAGAAAGATGTGTAACATTTTAAAGTTGGAATGAGATTTCTTAGTGAAAGTATGAAGGAGGAGTTAGCAGTTGAAGAAGGAGCAGTTAGCAGTTGAAGTTGCATGAAGATTGTTGAAGTCTGAAGAGTTCTCAATTGACTTCCATCTTAAAAATTGGATATATTATGGGATGTATCTCTGGAATTATGAAAGTTATGAATGATAAAAGTAATAGCCATCGATTCCCGACCGAGCTGAAAGTTTTGATGTTTGAACAGAGTTTCTGCGATGTTCAATGTGGGAGAAGAAGCAGCGCCAAATAACCCGGCGGAATAATAAAGAATTTCGTGCTTAGCATAACAGATAGTTGGAATGCTGTGTCAGCATTCCCACTAAATGAGAAAATCCAAGTGCAGATCGATTTCCATCTTAACTCTGTTTAAGAAAGACCGTGTTGATTAACCAGGCTCAAGAGCCTAGAGCAGTGGTTCTCAAACTTTTTCTGTCAGGCTTTTGAGAAAAAAAAATGTCGGGCCCCCCCAACACAAATAGTCAGGCTCAGTAGCTCAGGAAGCCTGACGTTTCATTGAGGGTGCTCAAACATTTAGGGTTTCCCATTAATGTACCGGTCGCTACAGTGGAATTTTCTACTGCAACATTCCCCACGCATATACACAGTGTACCCGCGACTGTTACAATGAAGGCTCGATAATCAGCTCACGGCATATAGGTGTAAGCAGGGGTAAAGTGCTATTTTTATAGGTGGTGTGTGGACCTCACATAGGGGGGTCCGGGGGCAAGCTCCCCCCCGGGGAGATTTATTTTTAAATATTGAAGTTAAATGCATCAATCCGGTGCACTTTGAGAGCAAAATGAAGAGATCTATGGATACATCTCTCAACACGTAATAGTACTGTACTGCATCATATTATTTTCGAATCAATAATCTTTCAAATTATGATTTTTTTTTTTTAACCATTTTTCCTCCTGGTCTCCCGCGCCCCCCCTGGCATGCCTCTGCGCCCCCCACTTTGAGAACCACTGGCTTAGAGGAATACAAATGAAGCGGAGTTCAGCGTGTATTCACATAAGGAACATTTGGGAACTGATTTGAACAACGGCGTATGTTAGGAATAGTTCATCCAAAGTACAGTAATCAGCAGCAAAACATTGAAGGAGACAGATGTTGACATAAAGTCAAAAATAAAGGTGAATCACAAGTTATATGTTTATCAAATGCCTTGCTTCGACCAACCGGAAGTCCAAAGTTAGAATACTTTAGATTGTAATCCCCTAAAATTAAACTTGGATTGGAAATATGTTATAAACAGAGAATGGTGGACATGTTTTGATGATTACCAACTGCAATTATTACATGATTATAAAAGTTGTTCCCACATATAATCATTGGATTATAAATTAATCAACTGGTTGTTTTATAACTTAATTCCGAAGGTGAATTAAAATAGAGAGGGCATGGAAGTTCAAGATAGAGAGGGCATGGAAGTTCACAAAGTTTACAAAGTTACAGCATCTTTGAAAAATATATGTTTCCTGGTATCAACATGACTGGTTATATATTAAAAAATTGCCATCATGCTATTACAGACTACCAAACGCTTGGCCAGTAAAACTCATTATTGTAAACCCATGCAACTCCATACCCAAAATGGTAAATAAAAAAAGACAGAATATACATAAACATTTTTACTCTGTAATGAACAGAATCTAAGCAAGTTTCTAAAAAAAAAATGTTAAAGAATCTAAAGTACTGATTAAACCTTGTACGTTATAATCTCCAATATATCTATATGTTTCCGATTGAGAAAGATGCATCTTCTTCTTCATCATGTTCTTGTATAAAGAGCACATTCAAATAAATCTTCTTTGGTTGGTTAGTTTTCACATCTTTATGTGAAAACGAAGGCTGGAGTTAACTTTTTGTTGTGTCGTGATCCAATACATGAATCAAGAAAAAAAAGCTGAAAATTCAACCTTAGAGCAGAATGAAGTCTGTGATGATGCCGTGGCTACCAAGGACAGAGAGAGAGGAGGACCGAAAAGGAGACGGAGTGGCAGACACAGAGCTGCAGACAATGACACACAGATAAAGGTTAAGCTGGGGAACAGATGTAATACATTAGGCACAATCGCTTTTCATTATAGTCTACCCAAATGCTCTCTGGCATTATTTGTACTTGTCTGTCATGTGACAGAACCTGAGATTGAGTGGCCCGTGGAGACAGATGTGAGCATGGGGAAAAGAAAAGCATTTGGTGACGGATGCTAGATCACCTGCAGGTATTCAGAGATGGAGGAGCATGCTTAATGTAGGACAGCTTTCCAACAGGGCATTCTGCAGCCCTAAATATAGACAGGACAGAAGTAGGCTGAGTTGAGAGCACTGCCAAAAAGGCCTCGAAAAATAAGCCATAAAGCCGGCGAGTGAGGACTCATACATTTAACTCTTGTTTCTTAACTTTAATTTATCAACATTAAGGCTCGTACAGATCTGCTGGTAATGGAAATCATAAAGTATTCTATAAAGCATTGTTACACCAATTAAATAAATATGTTTATATGTTTATGTTACTGTATGTTATCGTACAGTGATTGTACTCGGTTCGGGTTACAAACTCCACTCACATTAACCCAAAAACATTTCTTTTAGGATTTTGGAGCTGTCTTACCAACTTCATGACTAGGATTCATGGGCAACCCTCTGATTCACTACACCCCCTCCCTACTGAGCTGACCAGGGATTTTTCTAGAAAACCTGGCTTTCTAAACATCCACTCTTCCTTCAAACACTTATTTCAACAATATAAATGTCTCTTTCTGTGCTACTTTCAACTGATACAGTTCCTTACACTAGGCTGCTATATTTGCAAGGTAATTCTGGGTGTGGCCATAATCTTCCAAACAGCTCCATGACACTCCTCAAAGTGGCCCTGCCAGTAAACCATTTTTCCTCAATAATCTTGTAAATATCCAGTGTAAACCTGTGTCTTCCAAAATGTGTTTAGCAGGTAGGCTAAGCATTTGGTAGTTATTTAACCCTCTTTCTGTTATATAAAAGTAACAATATGGTTCCTAGTAGCTTTGAAAAAATAACCTAAGCTTTGCAAAATCCTTGTAAACACAGATCACATAGAAAACATCTTCCCAAACCTGCTCTGTTCTACCTCAGCCGCCCAGTACAAGCACAGACACACATACCTACGGTAAAGGTGACTCATTAAGAACTTCCCACTCTGCACTTAAGTTCCTGGCAGTGACTCATAGAACATACAGTAGGACAGGTGTCAAATTTTTTCAGCTGCTGCTTTAAATGTGGAGGACACAGGAAGTGAGAACTGCTATATGAGAGAAGGCAGTGGGGAAAATGTAACTTGGGAATTGGATCCAAAAAGAATGGGTTCTTTCTGAGCAAATGGTTCTTTCACCAAGTTTCATGACAAAGGGCCTGTAGTTTATCCATAATTCTTTTGACAAACAAATAACCTCCACGGTGGATGTCACCAAAACAAGCAATTGTGATGTTTGTGTTCAATGGCAACCATTTTAAATGTCTTGTTATACGACCAGAAGCAAACATCAGTTAGTTGCTATGTCCGAGTGGGTAAATAACCTCAGGCAACCTCTCAGCAAGGAAAACAGCTCGAGTTCTCTGCCAAGAACCCAGTTAGCAACAGTTGTTCTTTTATTGCTTCAAGCAACAACTACTGAACAAACAAGTCACAAATCAGCATGTTTTTATTTGGGACAGTTCTTGGAAACGACTGGATGAATAACATAACCCCTCCAGCAATGTCAAAGGTTTCCCTGGACACATTCCAGTCCAGTCTCAGGGTCCTCTCTTTACCCCCCGGCTCAAGTGTCTGAAATGAGTACCGCTCAGTGACTGAAGTTAAAGTAGCTTCGGCAACTTGAAATACATTAGAAAAGACAACAGATACTGAAGCAGCTAACCCAACCCTTTAATATGAAATCATCTCTTGAGTTGGGGAGTTTTATAGTATCCTTTTCAGACCGGATTTAAAGCAGCCCGTTTCTTTATAAAATGTAGTTTTAGTGCCCGTTATCCTAATTAGGCCATGGGAAATTGGCACATAAAAAGGCTAAAATAGACACGATCCAATCAAACCTAAACATTTACTGGAATTCCCATCGGCAAAATCCCCACAAATAGACAGAATGACGAAAGAAAGACATTTGGACAAGGAGACAAGTGCAACATGGGTTTATTGTCAAACTGGTTATTAAGACATGAACTTGATTAATGCCATATCAAATCTTAAACTCCGCGGTAGTAAAGTGCAGATTCAAATGAAGTTGCCCTGGGAGTCCTCATTCATTTTCTATGTCTGGGATTGAACTGTCAGGTTAAATAGACTGCAATGTGAAATCCTATGAATTATGAAAAGCCCTTTTTTTCAACCCACACATCTAAAGCTAATGTGCAAACAAGATAATTCACAAAGCTTTACTATTCTGTACGTCAGGCGCCCTCCCACACATTCGTGTTTTCACTTCTTATGGAATTGGACGACGGTTGTACCAAATGAGAAGAACTCTCCCCGCTGTAGTCTAGTCCTCACAAAAGGTTTTCTGCAGTGATTGGTTGATATGCTGCTGCACATGCACAGTGGGCCAATGTTGGTATCCTACCTAGATTTGTTTTCTTTTTGATCACAATTTTTTTTTTAAAGAATGATGGCATTTAAAGGTTGACCGTGTATGAACGTTAAGAGGTCACTTCTGGGTACAAGCCTGCACACACCAGCCGTTGTAGAAAGACAGTTTGGCCACTGTGGTTTTTAGTGGCAGTCATGTGCATTATGGAATCTCCATGAGTGCCACTCACCAAACTCTAGTCCTTAATAATTTGTGTAAGCTCAAAAAAAACTCTGCATACAAGAAACACACTGCGTGGCACTCACACACATACAAACAAAAAAACACGATCACTCAAATCCATTCACTCTTCTTACAACAGTCAGTACAATGGTGTTGCACCCCCCTTCTTTCTCTGGTGGAAGGGGATACTGAAAGAAACGGCAGCAATGAGGTAAACACAAAAACTCATGAGATATTGCACAGACAAGTGCCGGCACAGAATACAACAGTCTCTCTCCAACAGCCTAGCCTGTGCATAGGAAGAATAAAGCACTTATGGTGTTCGCAGACATTAAACCCTTCTTGTAAAGCTTTGTTATACACTAGTGACAAATGAGTCCAGGATCCACACCACTTGGCAGGTATCCAGAGTTACATGACAAAAACTAAATGTAAAAGTACAAAAGAAAATAATGATGACTGAGGAAGGGTCCATGACTGTTGGCAACAGTGATGGGACAAACAAAAGATAACCTGAAGTCCCAGCATATGTAGAAACGCCTCAGTCTTTGCTTTGAGAAGAGAGAAGCAGGCAAAGTTGAGACTGGGTTGGAGCCAGCATGGAGACAAATCTCTCAAGTTTCATTCAATAAATAGCATAGTGTAATATGCAAAAAAAAAATCTTTTTTATTTTTCCTAAAGCAAAAAAAAAAATGTAAACCCCTTGCTTAAATCATCCGGAGATACAATTGTCCAAGACGCAAAAAACTCGTAATACATCCACACAGATCAGGCTGTGACCAGTCCGAGCCGCGGCTCCATGAGAGAGCAAGCGGAGGAACGAAGTAGTAAATCATTCCTCAGTTTACTCCGATCACTTCTCACTTTTATCCTGGTTGAATGAGGACATTTTGGTGCACGCAAATCTTCCAAATTCATACTTTAAAAATTGTTTGAATTTGCAAACCTACAAAATGGTGTCTTTCAGCTCATCAAACAGGCCTTGAACTATAGTGCTCCTCAGTCTGTCAGCTCCATGTCATGTGATCACACCCCATCCTGTTTTAATCCAACCATTCCCCTCCTCTTCTTCACCATCATTATCTGTGGAGCAAGACAAAGGCCTCTAGTTTCTCAGGGATGTTCCCCCGGTAACTGAGACTGTGCTTGACGATGGCCCTGGCGGCTAGGCACTGAAGTGTGGTGTGGTTTATGGGCTGGATTATATTCCTGGAAAGCTCCTTCTCGTCCAGGAGGTCGCAGGCTGTCTGTTGGAAGGCGTTGGTGCTGTCAAAGTGAGTCCCGCAGGATATCAGCAGGTTCATGATGTCAGGATGACCGTTGGATGCGGCTATGTGAAGCGGGCTGGTGGGTGGGAAAAGATAATAGATCCACTTAATCATTTTATAACAAAACATGTCATCAATGTAGTGGCATGGCATTTCACTGGTGGCTGTCATAATGGTGCAATTGAGGAGCATTTTACATATTTTCATTAAACTTTTTCATTTAAATATATTGTTGTAACCCTTACTGTTGTTGTTACTTTTGAACAGAAATATTAAAATAAACAAAAACCAGCCACATCAAAGAACAATGAGAGCTGAAACTAAAGAAGAAGAAAAACCAACCTGTTGTCATCTTCATCGCGGCAGTCCACGTCTGCCCCACACTCGAGGAGGATGGAGGCGACAGTGAGGGAGGGGAACTTGCAGACGGGGTAGCGGCCCACACAGGTGGTGTTGCGGTCGACTGCCAGGTGTAGAGGGCTGTAGCCGTTCTTACCACACGGCTGGAGCTTCAGGAATCTGTACGATGTGGAAAATGTCAACTTTACTGTCCAGAAACAAGGAGACAAAAAACTACAACCGTCAAGGTAACAGCATTAAGTGCAGGACTGTGACCCAACTGACTGTTTGATTAGCCAACTAATCAAACAGGAAAATAAATGGCCAACCATTTAAAAAAAATGTTATCTTTCAAGAAAAATAAAATGGAAGAAAAGGAGACTAAGACTTCTATTTGCTGAAAAAAGGTAGGCAAGTGGCCCAACAGGTGCAAGCTAACCACTGCCAGCTAGAAATATAGGTTTTTCTAATTATTTGTTTCGCTTTGACAACCGCACACTACAAGAGTACAGAGGAAATGTTCCTCACTGAAGACAAACTGTTAAATACAACTATTTAATTGAAACTCACTTATATATAGTTTCCTTCTTGAAGTGGTCCTGCTCTGTGGTACAGGGCACCTTCTCCAAAAGACAAATGAGGTGCAGGATGATTGACAGGGCCTTGCTGAGCTGTGCAGGGTCAGGAGGCATCGGCCCATTTTGTTTAACTGCCCGCTCAATCTCCAACACACTCTTGGACAGGATCCCCATCAAGTCCTCAAATGACACAGATGTCCCCAAGAGACCTTTGGCTCGGTCCTGCAGCATGAAGGAGAAGAGCTCAGCGAAGGACAGCAGGCTAGAGGCCGTCATGGGGCTCAGCGGGTCCAGGTTGCTCTGCTGCATGTCCAAAGCATACTTCCACAGATTGATACAACGCTCAAAGTTCCCAGAGTCCGCATAAACAGCCCCTCTGTACCGGATGTAGTAAGACGTGTCGGGGTGTTGTGGGCCGAGGATTCTTTCACGGATGAGCAGTGCCTGCATGCGCATCTCATCCGGATCAGATATAAGTCCGTCCAGCTCTTCTCCGTTTGTTACCTAGAAAGAAGATTACAAGATCAAGAAAAGGGAAGGGTGCAGCAATTAGGGCAATTCAGGATTTAGTACATGCGATAAATCACACTTTTCAGAAGCAAATTGCATTAAGACCTGACACTGGACTGCTGCAGTAGGTTCTCTGTTTATTTAATTGAATTAATATCAGTATTTTCTGGTTCATTAGTGCCTCAAAAACCTTATTTATGCAGAAACAAGACCAAATGTCTGCTTTTCTTCACAGCGAATACTAACAAATGCAATCTGCTACCTTCATGCTTTTTTGTGCTACATCTTTGAAGCCGTCACCCTGCTTGACTCTGTGCTGCCTTCACCAAATTATGACCGCATCAGCATTTAAAAAAAAATACTATTTAAGAGCATTAAATGTTATACAGAATCCTTTTGGTGGCAGTGATTAGTAAAAAAAATACTGGCTCATAGTACTCACCTCTCTGGCATAGTCGTATGCCATGATCAGCTGCTTTGGTTCAGGTTTACAGACAATGCAGTGACTGTCGAGGTGCCTGAGGTCCATGGCTCTCTTCCAGTATTTTAAAGCTCCGAGCAGATCTCTCTTCTTGTCGACGAATGTGGCTCCCAAGAGCTCCAGGGCATCAATGCGCTCTGTTGGGCTTGTCTGCAGAAGGAAATAATTTGTTCTTTTTTTATATGGATTTAAGACAAATATTCACTAGATTGAAAATATCATAGAAATATCCTCACAAACACATCAATGTCAACAAAAAACCCTGACCTGCTGGTGCATCGTCAGGTCGTCTACGATGTTAGTGTGCCCTGTGACGCTGGCGGAGAGCAGGGGCGTCATACCGTAGCCGTCCTGCTCCATGGACGCTCCAAACCGCAGCAACATCCGCATGATCTCCAGACTGCCCGACTCCGCACAGTCATGGAGCGCTGTGTTGCCTGTGAACAAGTGAACATTCATGGTGACCTGCTACAGAGGTAGTGAGCGCATAAAAGTAATGCTGGTTGACCTGCAGATACATCTAATTGATTATCTATTGCTAGATGACCATTAAAAACATCCAGCCGAGCCACAGCCTTTTAAAGCAAAACTGTTTGATTGGGAATAGTTGGTCTGGCCATGAAATGTTATTAGATGATGAAAAAAAAAAGCAAATGTATTGTTTTTACATAGAGATAGACAGTAATGGCAAATACAGAAGAGCAGCTGTTCACCCCGCACACTGTCCTTTATCTTTATTCAAAATGGCTGTAAATCAGCTGATGTCAGGAGTATTGTGGAAGCTTACGTCGAGTCATTTGTCTGTTTCATGCTCACTCACCGATGATTACCAGTTAAGGTGCGACTTGTCATGCGAACAGCATATACATGTGATTCTTAACACCCCTTTTTCAGATAGGAAATACAGGTCATTCTGCCTGTTGTGGAACTACAGGAAGTAAACCTGATGAATGGAAGCTTTGCTGGGGATTAACGCTCAGCTGCTGCTCAAATGTCCAGGTGTAGAGTGAAAAAGCTTTGCTATGATTTATTGGTTCGAGAATATGTACTTTCCTAATGCTGACTCTGCAATGTTTTGAACAATCTTATTGTTGTTTGCTTAAACTTGGTGGATATGGTCTTTTTTTTTTTTCTTCTTCAAACCAATATGATGGTGTATTGACAATGGCAGTATTCCTCAAATAAGATTAAAAACTGTCTTTGACAAGTTTTGAAAACTCCTTAATGAAAACATGAAACTCATCAATTTTCTAAGTTGAAAGACAAAATAAATATGTATTGGGTATATCTTAAGGAACCCGACCCAACCAAGTTATGACAAACTGTCTGATTTTGGGTAGCTTTATACAGAAAGTCTAAACAGTAGACTCCCGCTGTAGTTTCCCTTAAAAGAAAAGTGTACATTTATTGCCCACTGACATCCTTTATGCATCCAGCCAAACCCTTTTGAAGACACTTGAGTGCATGCTCTACTAACAAGTGACATTTATGTAAAAGTTTATAAAGAAATAAGTTTAAACCTATCCTTGTCCTTCAAACTTGTCTTTCAAATAGATTGCTGAGACCTAGTGATCAAAGTCAATCATCAACCGAAAAAAACCTTGGGAGTTAAGCATTAGCAGACAGTGTTGTGAGCGGTGCTTATGATTCAATAGAGTTAAAAGAAAAAAAACACATACAGTAAAAGTCTTCAACTAAATATATTCAACAGACCTCATAACACTTTATGTCCATCCTTATCAACATATGATTCGAGTGCACTCACAGGCTAATCCATTTTCAGGCAGACCTGAGGCCTGTACTACGAAGCTGGTTCAACCTAACCTGGATATGTTTGAGTTAGCCGGTTGGCCTAAACCAAAACATACGCGCTCTCGCTAAACTCTACTACGACACGGGTTATCAAGTGGATCGCTCAAGCCAGCCGTGCCCTATCTAGTTAGGTGCGCGTTCACATGAAAGGGGTGGTATTTGGAGCATTCGACCAATCACAAACATGGAGAAGCGTACTGACAGCGCAGCGTCATACTTCCTGAATGAAAAGTCAACTATGATGTTAGACATATGAGGAAGTTAAACTTTAAACATCCATGACTTAAACACTTTATCCAGGATAAAAGCCACATAGCTGCACCTGCAAGGTGAATACAGCAGGTAAAAAAAAAAAGTGTTTGAATGCGTACATTAACAGGTTTATGATATCACTGCCCCGTCTAAGACACGATCTGACTTTAATTACATTTGAGTCAAGTGTTTCGTCAACTTAATGTGTTGCTTAAAATAATACTTCTGCATACAGTATGTGACACTGAGTGTTGCACGGCCAGATACGGCTCAGCTGACTCAGATAAGGAAATATATGATACATGATGTGATATGGCGCAGACTGTAGCCTACTTAATGTTAGTCTGATCCAGTTACTTATGTTGTGGCTGATATTTAAGTAAGCTTTCTTAACGCTAATGTTATAATAGTCAGATTGCTCTG
>NW_011349419.1:99463-140797 GCF_000735185.1 Notothenia coriiceps | reverse complement strand
GGCCAAAATCACCGACTGTGTGAACGTGAAAATGAATAGAACATCACCTCCCATCTTCAGAGCAATCTGACTATTATAACTATTATGTTAAGAAAGCTTAATTAAATATCTGCCACAACATAAGTAACCGGATCAAAGTAACATTACGTAGCCTACAGTCCGCGGCACTGTGAGTGCAGACGTCGATGTGTCCCATTATCATTCATATCACAGATCATAATGTATCATATATATTTCCTTATCTGAGCCGTATCTGGCTGTGCAACACTCAGTGTCACATACTGTATGCAGAAGTATTATTTTAAGGAACACATTAAGTTGACGAAACACTCGAGTCAAATGTAATTAAAGTCAGATCGTGTCTTAGACGGGGCAGTGATATCATAAACCTGTTAATGTACGCATTCAAACACTTTTTCTTTTACCAGCATTCACCTTGCAGGTGCAGCTATGTGGCTTTTATCCTGGATAAAGTGTTTAAGTTAAGGATGTTTAAAGTTTAACTTCTTCATATTTGTCTAATATTTTGTTGACTTTTCATTCAGGAAGTATGACGCTGCGCTGTCAGTACGCTTCTCCATGTTTGTGATTGGTCGAATGCTCCGGATACCACCCCTTTCATGTGAACGCGCACCTAACTAGATAGGACACGGCTGGCTTGAGCGATCGAGTTGATCGCCAGCGTTGTAGGACAGTTTAGCGAGAGCGGCTTTGTTTTGGATTAAGTCAACCGGATAACTCAAAACATATCCAGGATAGGTTGAACTAGATTCGTAGTATACCCCCCTGGTTAGCCGCACAGCATAAGTTACCATAGAGATCTAGCCTGCTAAAAAGAGAACCGGCTAAACGAAAATCCTGCTTCGTAGTATAGCCCCCAGACCACACAGGGCGAGTCAAGGATATTCTCAGGAGACTGACAAAACCACACTGATCAGAATCTTTTTTTTTTATCTTACTCACGACAGAAGACAATTTTAGGANAGCCAGAAGGCAGGGTCTCCTTTGCTTTATCAGAGGGGATTAAGACAAGCTGGGCTAACATTGTAGAAAATATTTTGCGCCGGTTTTGGGTGGCTAAATGCTTTCAATTGATAAAACTGTCAAATGACAACAAAATTGGAATTCAGATTCGCCAATGTTTTTACATATTTCAAATATGAAATACTGTCTGCAACATTGGATAATATCCCTTCATCAACAAGTTGACGTACATTTGCAACAATGGCTCTTTTGGAGATTCCTGAAAACCAGTTGCCAATAGTGTTGACGCCTTGTCCACTTTGCTTGTCAGGATGAAATTCACAACAAAAAAAACAGTAATCCAGAAATTTCTTCCAAAACAAGCTATTGGTCTAAATACTCCCGTAAGCCCAAGTGAGGACAGTACAACAGGTGTTTGTCTGAGAGGAAGAGAGCCAGCTGACCACAGAACTTTTAGCAGTTCATATCAGATGTGAGCCTGGTGTCCTCACTATTTTCTTTCTTGCTGGCTCGTCTCCCTCCATCAACACAAAGTCTACTGTTTTGAAAATGTTCCACTTCATATCTAATTATGGGAGAGGCAATAGTCTGAAGAGAAGGAAAGTATAACTGCTTTCCACCTCAATCACCACACACACACACAATACAAAACACATGAGTTAGTCTGAGCACAATAGAGCACCTGCATTCTGCTGGTCGGGATAACTTACGGCCCGTCGGGCATGAAAAAAATCTTGATGCTGGGCGTGTCTGAACCTTTGCGATTTTTTGCGAGCAACGCGACCAACAACCAATCACATGAATCTCCCGCCCCCGACATACAAAGCAATAGCAATGTTAAAACGAAGTAAACTGGATATAAACTCCCCAAACAGGCGAAAACCTACCAGTTTCACCCACTGTCTCTGCCACCTCCCTCCATGCCTGGTTCCTCCGTTTGTATCCCGGTAAATAGTTCTGGTCGTAAAGAACCGGGTGATTTGCTACCGTAATATCTCTTTTGGAATATGAGGAAATGAACTGCGGTCTGGCTCGGTTATGGCTAGAAAGGATCCGTCTTGTGTAAAACTCTCGCGAGAGTTTGGCTGAATGTTTACGCTTGGGAGGCAGCCTTTCACTTACGATCGTTAACATCAGTGGGCCACAGCAAATGATGATGAGAAGCTAAACTATCTATTAATTATGTCAATGACAGGGAGTGTGATTGTTGAAATAGGGTGTTAGCGGTCTTGTAGGTGTTCAAAGAAGAATGACAACACTGTAGATCACCAACACTATGGTTTATTTTTTATTCACAGGCAAGTCAACGTTGTCGCAGTAAAAGTCCCAAGATAGCTCCTGGTGCAATAAAAATTTCCCTTGCAGTGTTTTACTATTATGTCTGATGTTTCTCTATTAATATTGCTGCTGCATTAATGTGTATGTTGCATCATGTTACTGCTGTAGATGTGTTTCCGAGCCGCAACGAGAGTTACAACGAGAACGTGACGTCATATTTACACTAGACGGATCTTGCACGCGGTTTGATTGGCTAGCGCTTGCACTGGCGGGATTGGCATAAACGAGATTTGATTGGCTGATGCCAGCTTCAAAAGTTGAACATTGCTCAACTTTTGATGCTCACGATGCTTGCAAAGCCATGCTCAGCTCCCCCATAATGCAGTTCGGCGAAGATTAAAAATCTTCTACGTCACCCCATTCAAGTGAATGGGCGAAGCTTTGAAAGATTTTTTTCATGCCCGTGTGTGGACGGGCCGTTATTGACTCAA
Source organism: Notothenia coriiceps (assembly GCF_000735185.1). Lineage (NCBI taxonomy): Eukaryota > Metazoa > Chordata > Actinopteri > Perciformes > Nototheniidae > Notothenia > Notothenia coriiceps. The sequence continues at coordinate 138,044 of NW_011349419.1, read as the reverse complement.
CTTAGTTTTTTTTGCTGACAGCAATAAATTGAGTGTCAACCACATATAAGCAAACACAATTCTGACCCATCAAATGCGCACAAACCAATATGGATTGTTGATTATTTTTCCCACCATGAAAACTGGTTAGCCTTTTTACACATCGACAGTAATAGAACAAAATGCAGGATATCACTAATGCTTCACTGCAAGTAATCCTGTGGACTCTTATTTCATAAAATACAATGCCATAAATACAGATGGACACTTGTTTGCATGTAGCCTATTCATAAAACCCTTACAATAAAATAGTTCCATTACACACCCAAAGAAAAGCTGACGTAGTTATCAAGATAATTTTCCATTGTGAAACCAGTTCATGTTATTTTGTTGAGTCATCATTTTTGTTCACTTGTAATGTATGAGTGCATTTTGCCTGTTTACAATATGATCAGGGTTTCTTTATTTGAAATGGCTGCTATGAGAAAATGACATACCTTTATCATCTAATGTGCCATCATATGTCTGGAAACACTTACTGTGGAATAGGTGATTCAAATTACATTAGAGCCCTGAAATGCATCTACCCACCCTCAGTGTCTTTTCTCAGAATTAAATGAGACAACTTAACTTTCTTATGCTAAATTATCTGTGCTACCCTCTCACCTTTGACACTCTTCCTGTTGACATCTGCTCCTCTCTCCAGCAGGTACTGAGCTATCTCCTTGTGTCCTTTGTAGCAGGAAATCATGAGACACGTGTGGCCGTGTCTGTTGGCCACCTCCAGGTCAGCTTTGTGCTCCACCAGGTATTTCACAATGTCCAAGTGACCGTCGAAGCAGGCTGCCCTCAGGGGTGTAGAGTTGGTCAGGGTGGTGCTGTTGACAGAAGCTCCGTGGCCCAACAGGGACTGGACCACCTTCAGGTGACCGGCGGCCGAGGCGGCCCAGAGAGGGGGCGCTCCCTCGATGGTCTCCCCGTCAAAGTTCACGGACCCCCCGACCTCCACAGGAGCGCTGCAGCACTCCAGCAGGTACTCTACCAGGTCCAGGTGCCCGTATCGTGAGGCCATGAGCAGCGGGGTGGCCCCGTTTGTTTTATCGCCCATCAACTTAGTAACGTCGTGTCCATCTTTGTTCTCCAACAGTTTCTGAAGCAGCCGGAGCTTACCGTCCCTGGCTGCGTTAAATACTGCCGTCTTTAAATCCATTTCTGAGGGTTAGTGTCACAGTTAAATAAAAAGGTAGCGATGTCCGTGACACAATGGGTCAACGATACCTCGAGGTGTAGCGCCTCTGTTGACAGGTGGAGCTGGGGACCCTTTGTTTACAACAAGCTCTGAATCACTAGCCAACAGTAAACCAGCTGACGCGTTTTAGTTTTTTTTAAAAGCCCACAGAAATGTGTGACTTGTATTAATTCCGGCTTTAAAGGGGTCATCACCACTATGTGAATATGTTAAAACATATGGATAACTCAGAGTTTCAGGCGACCCTTGGTCCAGTAATACATTTGTCGCCGAGTTAGCAAGGTGGCTAGTCAACTTCCTTGATCAATTTAGCGACTAGCTTCCATTAGCTGATCTACTTTACACCTCTTTATTGAACGTTACACCGATATTCGTCCACTGACATGTCTTCCCCTCCGATAACCTCTCCTCTCTTCGGTATACTTTCTGCGCTTGTCATTGTTTCACAACCCACGCCTGTTATTTATATTAGCTTTCCGAGGGCCGAAATATTAAAAAATCCTCCCCCACCCGTAATGCCGTGCTGCTGTTAGCTTAGCCTGGAAAAGACGGTCGTTCTTCGGCCACTCACTCAGGGGATTTCCCCGGAGTCCTAGCCGTGTTTCTTTCTCACACTACTGTCGAGAAACAAGCGAGACGTTACCCGCGAAACGACGAAACACCGTCGTCTACGGAGCCACTCGGCAAGCTGGCGCGACAATAATCTCAGTGGAGGGGAAGGTAAATAGGGAATGCTATCCACCCACGGCTGGACCGGATGATCACGACTCAGTTTCCGACAATTTGTAAACCCAACGCAGTCTTTTTTCTTGACTAGCGTAAATGATTGACATGTTTGACCACCAATCACAGAGCAGGAACACTGTGACGTAGTCGATAAAAAACAACAAAGGCGATTGCTGCTATTCATGATTAGGGACTTTTTAAAGATATAAATAATATGTAAAGGGGAACTAAACAACAAACAAAAACCGGTAGAATATATCGTATGTATCTGATAGATTAAGAGATATTTCTTAATGTTGTATAGGTGCACATCTCACTGTGAAGGCTTTGGTTATATCTCTCCCTACAGGACAAGAGAAGCATGACAAGAAGATGTTTCCAAAACCTTCATCCACATTGAAAAGCGATTTTATTACTGAATATTAAATAAAAGCATACAACGACAATCGAAAAGAAAGTTTATTCAGCCATCCCAACTAAAGTAAGCTTCCAGAATGATTTACAAAAGATGTTGTGTTCAAGATGAGCCGTTACAGTGTAAACCTTAAAATGAAACGCCAGCACTGCAACACCTACCACAACAGACAATTAACATTTGATAGTAGCACACCAAAAAACACAAAAAGATCAATAATAAATCAATAGAATACAATTGTATAGTTGTTTTGAGCATCAGTTCTGACAGTTTAACAAGACTTGTAGCACTATCTGAAGTGTTGAGTTTGTTGTTTTTTTTCAGTGGTTTAGATTTTTAAAAGTCTGTCTTTGTCAAATATAAAGTATCATAAAGGTCATATTGATCTCACATTACAACAGTGATGATTTGGATTTGCCAGGTTATGTTTTGAACTTGTCTACTTTGCAGGTGGAGTTTAAAATGAATCAATTTACTCAGATATTTAATGTTTCCTTCAGGCCACTGGCTGCGAGCTGCCAGATTTTGTGTTTAAGTCGTGGATAAAAGAATGACCCACCGACTTTCACATGATTCCTGGCTTAAGCCACACTAGATGTAACTAAGCCTCCATTTACTACACCACCTGCAGGACTTTCTGCAGGCTCTAAGTTTCAGATCCAGACCCGATTTAATGTTTAAGTATTTTTCCTCATATATAGAAGCAATATTTTGCAGAACAACTTTAATTTATAATCGAGAGCAAAATTAGCCTACATTACAAATGAGTTGTTACACTTTAAACAGCAAAGGCAAAACTATATAAATGACATTGCAGAGGAACCAGTGAAAGACACGTGTTATAACAAGTTGCTGTACTTGTAATTGCTGGCATTGCCACTCAACACACAAAATGTGTCCTTTTAAAACAACATTTTAAAATCTGTTATTTCTTTTTCACCTTCCACACAGTCACAAAGACAATTATAACATTTGCAGTACAGAATTCACCGAGATGTGTTCAAATTGAAACATGCCTTTACCTAAATGTGTAATCAAGCAAATAGTATCCAAAATTAAAAAAACAATAAATATTTATTTTTGTTTAAAAATTGAGTCTGCAGTTATTTAGGATAAATTATGTGTATCTTTAAATTCAATCATCTGGCCCAAATACAAACTTGTATCAAAATAAAAAGATGGCTATAATCTATACAACATACACCAACTCATCTTAAATGACAAAGATGATAAAACAACACATTATCTACTGTTTCTAACTCAACACAGTGAGGTTTAATAAAGAAAGAAGCAACATTTTCTTCAAAACCAATTGCAACCTTTATGGGGAAACACTCTTTGCCATGCCAGTGTGGTTTAAGAAACCTATTGCTATGCACATAAGGAAATATACAGTCACAACCCTTACATTATGAGTAGGTTTAGTCACATATTCAACCCTCTTGGTAAATTCAGTGCACACTTTTGGCTGAAAGAGGAAATAGACGAGGTGTGGAGAATTTGAGATGCCAGGGGTAAAGATACAAATCAAATTAAAACGCATTTGTAAAGTTTACTTCAACTATAGGACCTTAAACTGCCTCCAATGCAGATCATTTTAAGCAACGCAAGAAATCCTTTTTTTCAGGTTCTCTATTTTTACCCCTCAAATACATTTTACACATACGTAACCATTTAGCTTAAGACTCATTTGCATAACGTTTGTAAGAATACCAGTGCTGAATCAGGATGACATGTCAGATTGTACGACTTGGCAGTTTGATATGATCTAATTTCAGATCAGCACTGATATTCAGACCTACTCTATGCACACTAGTCAATGAACAGACAAAAAAATGCTGTATCAGATCCCGTTGCTCAGAGACTGTTACGATCCTACGCGTGTTGTAGTGGTTTTCCTGTCAGAGAAGAAGCTTCTCAGCAGCACCACCTGACTGATGCTGACCACCAGAAGGATAAGGGCCTCTCCGATGGACCAGAAAGCCACACGGGTGTTCAGGTCCTCTGCCCGACTGCGTCCCTGGGCCTCACGGAGGCGGAAGTGAGTCTGGTAGTCAATGACCGACTTTAGGGCCTCATGGATAGACACACAGGCTGATTCCATCTGCACAGGGTAAAGAAAAAGCCAAGCCGCCCATTAGATATATTGACTGTTACAAGAGCATTCTAACTTTGATTCACAAACTAGAAGGACCTTTGTGAGCAAAAAGTGTTAAAATATACTCAAACTTCTTAAATGAGGAGACACAAGTGAATGTTAGTCAGACAATCTGACCCCATAACCATCACCTGTAGGAATAAAAAGCAAGTGTCTAACTAGTTTATGGATATAAAATAATCAGTTTAAAAAGGGTATGGAGCTTGGCTGCGAATTTGCAGACAACACAAAACTACATGCACAGATAGGTACCCAAAAATTTGTTTTACTAATGAAATCAACAGTAAAGTGAAAGAGATGTTGAAGGTGTATCATTTTTCACTAAACCACATTCCGTTTAGATATTAGTCTTTTTTTTCTTGGTCAGATAAAATAAATGTGCATATATACCGACAGAGCTTACCTGAGTGAGAGCAGTGACCCTGTTCTCATTGGGGAAGAGTGGAGGGTCATCGCCGACCTGGAAGTCAAAGTAAACGGTCTTGTGTGTGAAAGTGGAGAATTCGTTGCTGAAACAGAACTTGTAGGTTCCGTTCTTGGCTGCGGTGAAGGTAAAGCTATCATATTGCTTCTTCGTCTCCTTGTAGAGTGTAGTGCCTTCTGGGTCTTCCAAACGACAGTCCACATCATAATGGCCGCCTGTTACCACCTGGGAAAACATAAAGACATCTATTTATATACCCCTTGTGAGTTTGTTTCAATATCGTACTATCTAAGTTGATAAAGTGTATTAGTTTTGTTTCTGTATGTCCGTGTTGCCTGTTCTCTTTCCAGGTTACATGGTGGAGAGGAGGTCAGTCTTCAAATTCTATACATCATTTGTTTATTGTATGGATTGTCTACTTGCACTTTATTAAGGTTGTTTATTCTGTACATATCATATCTACTGCACGTCACAATCGAGGGTCTAAAAGCAGAGAATATCGTATGGTGTACAGATAATAAAAACCCCTTCGAGCAAATGTGTGATCTTAGGATATGTAAATAATACTGACTTGACTACATTAATAAACACAATTATTGAAAACAGACAAAAGATAGTGTGTTAAAAACAGACTTTTTAAAAGGTGTGTTCTTTTTACTTGCTTATTACCACATTGTCATCAGTCAGAGAACTGCTGATATGACGCTGTTGATCAGAAAATTAATCAATATTTCAAATATAGGAACTTCTCATTAGACCCACGCACCTGAAACTCAAGTGTACACTTGGTGCCGATGGTGATGTCCTCGTAGAAACACTGCTTGGCGTTGTCTGGCAGCTCGAAAGTTAGCTCGGAGCCCAGCACCCACACACAGAGAAGCTGGGCCGACAGCACCTGCAATACCAGCCTAAACGATCCGTACATCCTGAAGACCGATAGCCAAGTTTCAAAGCAAAAACCTGAGCAAACCTGCCGGAATAGACCATAACAGACAACAAACTCAAATCAATACCAAGGGAGGAAATAAGGCAAAAGTAGTGACAAAGCAAACCCGGACATTGGTATTAGCGACAAGTTGTTAGCTTAAAGCTAACGCTAACTAGCTAGCTGGGTGGCCTTTGTATTATAAAGAGAGAGAAAGCCTCTCAGAATTTTCAACAATTTATTATTGCGTATTTCTGTATTACTGGCACATTCATGGTCATTGAAGCCAAAGTAAATTCAAAGATAAGTATTTCTTGATTCATTATTTTGTCTCAGTCAGCATTAGCTACTCACCTCAAAATGCTCACCCGGATGCAACTAATGCTAAGTAACGTATCACAAACGTGACACGTCATTGGCTGTCAACTGTGAAAGCCCGCCCTCTGCGCACTCTCATTGGTCAATAGTACACTCCAACGTGGCTGCTGCTAAACAGGGTTTGGTTAAATACAATACTGTATGTATGCACTTAAAATTGTCTCATGTTATGCAGTTAACGAGTTGCCGTGACTTTACTAATAAGGCTCGCTTGTTGCAAAATATATTTTATCACCAAAATCCACTACAGCAAAATCCGCCCATAGAAGTCCAGAATAAAAAATAGAGTTTGATGTAGCCTTTAGTGATGAAACCATTTATTGGCATTGACCAAGATTATGTAAGCGGTTCTGCTCTCAGAGGGTTGTTTTGTATTCATGTGATTTCTCTATAAAATGTGAAAACACTTTCAACAATGTCCACTGCAATATCACCAATAAATGTCAGAAGAGACCGTCAGGTACTATTCATTTAATGAATTGTTGTTGTTTTTTATGCACTTGTATTTGAGCTATTCATGGATGTACGTTTGTATATTGTTGGCGAGTCCCTAACCTAAGAGTGACTGTCCATGCATTAGAGTCAGTGTACAATAACATGGGTTTTCTTGGATGTCGAAGATACTGATGATATTAGCCACGGGAAGTGTGTGGTGCACTGCAGTTACATTAACCGTTAGAGTGATTGACTTGGTTATTGTGGACAGCAGATAGCAGTGGAGTGGTGATGTCAGACTTCTCTAGCTTGTTGTTAAGCTGGACAACCAGTTAATTGAAATCATGTCCAATATCTAAATGAATGTACTTGAAGATCACAGTTGTATTCAAGTTACTTTTCTTTCAAAGTTAGGGAATAGTTTGCCCTACAAAAAGTCGTGGCCCTACTAGTTTTTATCAAACCAACATCTTGTTGCAATTTGAGGAAAAGCCTAATTGGCATCTTACCTGCGAAAACATACATGGTGGCTAGGGTCAGACCATTGATGTTCAACACATATTGGTTGCATCTTTATTAGGTAACATACTGTCCTTGCCCTCAATCTAAGCCTTCTAATAACATGTTACTTATCCCTACCTTTTTTTTTCTCTAGATCTCACCAAAAAAAGGGTATATTAATGCCACAATAATTGTGTCGACTATGAAGCGGCCTTACGGAATTATTCTCCCGATACCTCGGGATGTGTAGCCCATTGGCAAATATAGTATAATGAATCATTCATGACAGAAGTCAGAACCACTGCAAGATGTGCGGCGAGTGCGTCTTTCTGATAGTTGTGAATACACGCCTGGCCTGACCCCAAAACCAAGTATCGCGTGAACCAGCTTTACGAGATTACAGTGTAAGGAGGGCTGCATGGAGAGCTGGAAAGACAAAACAAAAGCCACACATTTCAACCAACAGGCGCGGGTCGCTTTTTATTTTTTTCTGAACCAAAAACAATTAGATTAATTATTTGTATCGTTTTCCGTCTAAAGACAGTATTATAAAAGCTTTGCATAATGCCGAGTAGCACATCTTTGCTGGAGGCCGACGAGGGAGAGTCCGAGGTCCCACCGCCTCTAGTGCACGCTTTCGCCGGTATGGGCCTTGAGGAGCACCACGGCACCCAGAGCCAGAACCCCGAACAATTAGACGAGAGCCTCCACTATCACCACCACCTCCACCAGCTTCCCCCTGTTTCTCATTTTAACCTTCTCGGTACGGTCCTAGACTTGAAGCCCGTGCATCGGCCGCCTTCGGGAGAAGAAGTGAACATAGCGCCCGAGGACGATGAGCTAGAAGTTGGAGCCGACTCCTTGTTGCTAGCGCAGGCCCACCGCCAGCAACACCTCCCATCGGGGCCAGGAGGCTCAGTGATGCCTTCGGGGATGGAGCCTCCGCACGTCGAGACGGTCTTGTTGTACAACGGAGAGGGAGATGATATCGGGCTCGGCGGCGACGCCTTACCACTGGCTGGCAGCATGGCGATACTACCGCCCGGCATGTACGGGGAGTCGGGCTACGAGGCCGAGTCTTCGCTCTTGGCTCGGCGAAAGAGCGTCAACACAACCGAGTGTGTGTCGGTGCCCAGCTCCGAGCACGTCGCGGAGATTGTGGGCAGACAGGGTGAGTCTTTGTTGTGTTTCGGAGGGTTTTGGTCAAATCCTTTTCAAAGCTAAGTTGCTAATGGCAGTTTGGTCCAAACTTGGTAGGAAGATAGTTCATGCAGTAGTAAATCAAGCGAAATAAGATATACAACAGGATGTTAAATGTAATAAATTGTGATTTCAAAAGAATGTTGCAATATTAAGTAAACCCAAAGTTACAATCAAACATTTAGCTAAATTGTACTTTAATTTGTTGCAAGTAAGAATATAACGTTAGTCAACACGCTACCGTTAGCTATAAACTTATTGTTGTCACCAGCTTTGACGAGTATTGTTGCAAGCTGTTTATGATAAATAGTACCTAACATTTTTTCAAGCTACATTATTATGTGGGACATCTAACATTTGTGTTGAGTATTGTATAGTCATAAATAAGACATATTATTAAACCATGTCTTTTTCAGCAACACTTAGCTCAGCTAGCTTAGCACTCCTCCTAACTGGGTCAACATCACACTCGCCCAACACCCTCAGCAAAAGTTTACAATACAAGTTTTATAAGCTAGCAGGTGTCTTCTCGCTCTGACAGCTCGTCTGTATTTTGGACGTTTTGTCTGTTCTTTACGGACAGTGAACAACGAACATGTCCCCAGCCGTGCCTTGCCGAGCTAAACGAGGCTTTGCTTTGTCTCGGAGGAGAACATGAAGAGCGGTGTGTAGGTCGTCATTGCTTTGCCACATCAGCTGTAGGTTATAGTTAGCTCTGTGACATAACCAATACTCCTCACTTCAACTAAACGCTGCCCCTTTCCTAGATATCGAACGCCTTTATCTGGTCTTTTACATAAACTTTACATAGCTCAATAGTAGGGTTGAGAGAGTGTTATTATGTCGTCTTTGTTGGGGGAGGGTGCACAGACTGCAGTGTTGACAACAACAGGAAATGGCTCTGGTAATAATGCTGGACTACTCAACCACAGCTGAAAGGAATATTTAATGTATATGCTATGCAACTTTGAAATGGCATTAGTGACTGGAAAGGGAAATTGCATATGGCATAACCTTTAATTAGGTAATCATCAAAGTTTAATATGTTGACTTAATGCAGTGTGTGTGTGGTACATTTCAAACGTGAATCAGCAATGAATGATCCAACAGTACTCTGTTTCTTTCCTTGTCTCCCTTGTTCATTACAGGCTGTAAGATTAAGGCACTTCGAGCCAAGACCAACACCTACATTAAGACACCGGTGAGGGGAGAGCAGCCTGTCTTTGTTGTGACGGGGCGCAAAGAAGACGTGGGCATGGCTAAGAGGGAGATCCTCTCTGCAGCTGAGCACTTCTCCCTCATCAGAGCCTCTCGAAACAAGACAGGCCCTCTGTCTGCTGCGACGGGTACAGGGACCCCCTCTCTACCTGGACAGACAACCATTCAGGTCAGAAAACATGTGATCATGAATCATAGCATTGTTCTGTGTTAAAGATTCCCATTCCTATGCAGTGAGTTACATTACTTGTTATGTATCGTACCATCCATGTTTCCCACATTTGTTTTTATATAGGAGGCTCTCTGTGTGTTTGATTCATAGTAGTCTAAGTTACCCAGTGTCATTTTAATTCTACAGGTGCGAGTACCATATCGGGTTGTAGGGCTGGTCGTGGGTCCCAAAGGTGAGTCTTTGAAACTATCCATTATTAAGATAAGCATTGTCTCCCAGAAGGTGGTTCAGTTTATATTTATATTTTCATATGGAGATAGTGCTGCTTTTTAAATAAATTACACATTCTTGTGTATCATACAACTGTTGTACAAAAACACTTGTTATCTCTGAGCATTTAAACAAAGTTGTGGACTGTCTGATTTTTTTAAGTTTGCTTACAGATCCTGTAAGTTTTAATATGCTCAACTTTACTAAAGATGGCTACATTTTGCTCTGGGAAAGTCTTCAACCCCTTTCCCTGTTGACAGTGTCAGAAACTCCTGGGGTTGATTTGTAAATTGAAGTGCAGTAGTTCTCAACCATGTGCCAGTAGACTGGAGAGGGTGAGGCAACGGGTCATAATGAAAACAAATTTGAAATAAAAATGTGACGATAATGAAAAATATTCCTTTCAATATTTGATGTTTACAATCATCGAGAAAGGTGTCAGTTACTTGAACCTTCACAGTGGGATATTTGTCAATGCTCTCTCTGGTTATCCCTTTAAAGGAGACGTGTCATGCTTTTCCGGTTATTACCCGTCGCCTTGTGTGTTATGAAGGTTTTTATGCATGTAAACGGTCTGCAGAGTCAAAACCCTCAAAGTACACGCTGTAGCGAGTAAAACTCTAACACAGAAAATACCTCCACAAAACGCCTCGTTGGAGATACGTCATTGTCTATTTGATTCTTCCGGGTACGGCATGATGTCAAGCCTTACCCGGAACAAAATAGACCAATCCGTGGAGCCGTTACGTTAAGTCCCCGCTGATTGGTCCAAATTGACCAATCCACGGACTTTCCCCCCCAACCACACACATGCACACGCACACGCACACACACCTCTGCTGATTTCTCCTCCCTGGCTGCAGGCTGATAACAGACAGTTGGGATCGTGGTGAAATTCTCTCTGCAGACCCATTTTCACAGCGGTTTTAAACCTTTTTCTTACTCAATATCAAGCCACACTTATTGTTTTTACTTCGGCTGTGACTTTGTGTGTGCTCAGGGTGAGTTTGGCTGTGTTTGGCTGTGTATCGCTAAACAAGAAAACAACACCTCCACGGAGCTCAGCGCGATTCACAACGTCCCGACCAATCGGAGCACACTGTGCTCACAGGAAGGGTGGGGGCTGGAGCTATTGGATCTACAACAAGCCGTTAAAGGCAGAGAGTGAAATTCAGTGAATACACGTAGTTTACAGAGAATCTGTATGAGAAACCAACGTGAGTTTGGAAAATTGCACAATCTAAATCTATTCTAGTCGACCTAAACTATGGAATTATGATAAGTGGAAAAGGCCATGACATGTCTCCTTTAAGATATATAGGAATGACATTTGAAAAGTTTCCTAAACCTAACTGAAACATGTCTTGTTAGCCAGCTGAGTCACCAGGTGCTATAATTATTGCAGAGCCGGGTTTCCTCATTTTTCAATGCCAGCTATTGTTAGAAAAAAACAAGTGTATTTACTGAAAATATGAATGATGCAGTAAATGTGACTGGGCAGTCTTTAGTATAGCTATTCCTGGACTTTGTCAACTCCACGAACCCTGGTTCGGCCAAGTTAAGAGGCGTCAACAATGAAGTACACAGAGATCTGTTCTTTAGCTAATGTTCTCAGCCCTATTTATACTTGTTTTCATCCCGACGCCAAACAATTTGATTCTCTACATCAATGTTCCATTTTTTTATCCTTGGATGTATATTTCTCAGAATTGGTCATGAATACAGTATCATGCGTCAAACTTTATGTGATTATGCGCTTGCCATTCATCTTGCCATGTGACCAGAGTAATAACTTAAAGTTAGTTTACTGACAAGTGTTATATTATAAGGTTCTTGGTCTGCTCATATCTTTCAGGGGCAACCATCAAACGTATTCAGCAACAGACTCACACGTACATTGTGACGCCAAGTCGGGACAAGGAGCCGGTGTTCGAGGTCACCGGGATGCCGGAGAACGTGGATCGTGCGAAGGATGAGATAGAGGCGCACATCGCCATACGTACAGGATCCTGTGGAAGTATTGAGGCTCCTGGAGTTGACAACAATGACTTTCAGTACAATGGGACAGATGTCAGCTTTGAGCATGCTGCAGCAGCAGCGCTGGGGGAGGCCGGATGGCTTCGTGCAGGGGCATCATCCCAAAATGGTGGCGGCAGCCTGTGCCAATGAGTCTCAACGGTACTCAGCGAATCAATAGCAATATCACAGCGTATCAGGATGTCTTCCACCTACCGCAACGACAGCTCCAGTTCCCTGGGCAGCGGCTCCAGCTCGGCTGACTCTGTCTACGCCACCAGTAATGGTAACCGAATGGCAGATCTGAGCCCGACTTGTCAGTTTAATGCCAATGCTAACAACAACAACAACAGTAATGGTGGCAGTGCAAATTTCTGGTTTGGCGACAGCGTTCTTCCCGAGGAGCTGGTCAGCCTAAGAGGTGCAGGATCTTCCTCCGGCTTCGATCCGTTAACCATCTCCACTGCCCAAGCATTGCACCCTGCTGCACAGCCACCGATCTGGAGCGCTTATGTGGACCACCAGCCCCCACAGGCCTTCGATGCTCGTCACTCTCAGGTAGGTGAAATTCAGCAGGTGCACACAGTTTATGGCTCCCTTATGACCATCCCACTATTTAAAGGGGACCTATCATGCAAAATGCACTTTTGTACATCTTTTATACATGAATATGTGTCCCCGGTGTGTCAGGGAACTCACCAAGTGTCAGAAAACACAACCCTCTCTCTTTTCCTCCATACCCAAATCTCTAAAAACGGGGCTGCAACAGATCTGATACAGACTTATACAGATTTGAAATTGTTCTGACATCAGAAACTGGGAGCTCCGCCTATATGGGCAACTCTCCACCTATCAGGGGAATGAGAGGTTGCCGTGGCATGGTAACAACATGGTAACATGACGCTCATGCCTCGCCCCCCCTCCTTTGATAGGTCCACTTTAAGTTTGTCTTACTCCCAACCTTTCAAGTTTAACAAAGACATTTGGCTTACGGCAGTTGTCTATTGTCCTGTACTTCTAACCATTGCCCATATTGTGAAAAGAACAAGGACGTCTAAAGTGACAATAAGAGAACAGGAAACTCAGTGTCAATAATAATGATGAAGTAATTAAAGAAACTGTTTTTAAATCAGAAACAGATTTTTTAAATATAATTACTTGTGTAAGGCTCATGTAATCCAATGCCTGTTTTGATCATTTTCTCCAGAACAGTCTGCCAGGAACGCCCCGGCTCTCTCCAACAGAAGCCTTGGAGCACCCTCAGGCCAGGAGAGTTCTCCGAGGGCCCTTTGTCTCGACCGGGGCCCATGATGTCCAGAGGTTCCCCTCTTACAGCTCGGCCTTCTCCTCTTCCAGTGAAAGCACAGCCTCCTCTTCCTCCCCTCCTGAATCCTCCCTCTCCCACCGCCCGGGGGTTGGACCAGCAGGGAGGGGACAGGAAATATGCATGCATTGCATGGATAACCAGGTGATCGCTGCCCTGGTTCCCTGTGGCCATAACCTCTTCTGTTTAGATTGTGCCACCCATATATGCCAGAGTCCAGACGCTGTTTGCCCTGTGTGCATGTCCCCGGTCACACAGGCCATTCAGCTGCGCAACATTTGATTTTAATCCATTTATTGACGGCTGATGAGGGATCAGCCTCCCCAACACTTCCAAATTGTAAAGTGTAGGGAAATTCATTGTTTAGGTATATCCTCACATTTGTCCAAGCTGGTGTTCGGTTGACAAAGGTGAGGAAGAATAGGTGAATAAGGAATGATGTATATTTAGGGCATGGGTTAGGGTTTTCAGCCCGTACATGTGCCTGCTGTTGTGAAGTCTTCTTCCATGATTGATTGATTGATCAATGGGAGGGTTGGAAACCCTCTGTGTAGCATTGGGTGGGGTGGGATATATATATATATATTTTGCTCATCATGATTTTTGATTTAAATGTTCTCCTCCCTGAAGCATTTCTGCCTACCTATATTTTTTATCAATTTTTAAAATGTATTTTGAATTATATTAGAAACATAATGCTTTCAGGTCAAGGTTAATTTTGTCAACATCTCAAAAGTTTTTCGCCATTGTTTTATTTTTTTTATTCGCTGCTACAAATTGTTTTTATCTGAAGTAGAGCCAAGCCCCTTTGCCTCCCAATTATTGTGCTCGCTCCAAGGAAAACAGAAGCGAGCATGTTTACATATCAGCCCCATATATTAATATGATTAAACTAATAGTATTCTCCTGGTTACCACAGAATTTGAATGCCTACTGCAGTAAACTGGATAAAATATACACATTATCCTGGAAAATGCCACACTACCATTGAAAATGTGTGTAAATATCGAGCAAAGTGTGTCTGTTATATTTAAACAGAATATGATGTTTACAGGCTCCAGTGGAAGTTTTTGAGTTGCTTGTATCAAAAGCATAGTGACGCAGCACGTAGACATACCCACAAAGGGGTTTTAAACCAAGTGGGTCAAACCCACAACTGTAAATGGTTCACACTCCAGGGGTAACCTCTTGTTGCCTCAGGCTTCCTTCTCTCCCAGACTAGAACCAACAAGTGGTTAACTTCCCTTTGTTGAGTACCAGGATGTTACGTTGCTTTCCGTTTCTACCTTTTAAAAAACTGTTTACGGTAAACTTGTGCCTAATTCCATTTTGAGTAAACAAAAAGTATGTTTGAAAAAACAAAATTTGAACAAAAAGTGCCGAGTGGACGCAGTGTTGTTTGTCTTAAAACAAACTTGTGGCCTTTTTGGAAAGCTTGTAACTAACTGACAACACTATCTACCAATTCAGATCACGCTAACAGAGGTCTTAATGTATTCTTCAAAGTTTAAACTCTTAAATGCCTCTCTGTTGATCAAAGGTTATCTAACAAGGATGTTTTTTTTTTTTTGCTTCCCATTTTTAGTGAGCCTTTCCCAAATATTTACCATCTATTTGCTATCACCAAACACTCCCATTTATTTTAATTACATTTCCACTCATTGTTTTTTGTTTATATCTCAATGATATCGTTGTTTGGAGAAACCATGTGCTGATTTTCTGCCAGAGATATATGCACAGCTTGTCCCTTTTTGGAAACATTCCTCCTCCCTGTATTACAGTTACTTTTTTTTGACAATTCACTTACCCTGCTCCTCACAGCCATGTTGTGTCCTGGTTGGTTAGCAGAAGGCAAATAATTATATTAGGATGAAAAATTGAGACAGCAGCCATCAATGTCTCGTCTACCAGGCCTATGCAAAAATCATATCAGTAAACTACCCAAGGAGATAAACTGAACTATATTGGGCGTAAACCTGTAGACAGACTTTTCCCTTCTGATTTGACCAGTTTCTACTTTTCAGTCAGCGTTAACTTTCATTACCAGCTCTAATGCATTGACGAGATGCTTCACCTGTCTCATCAGCTCAATTGCTGTTGCTCTTGTGCCCTAGTTAGCACAGCCTTCCTCATATTTTATCACACTTTTGACAAGATCTTTGTGCACCCCCTTTCAATGTGCATCTGTCTTTTCCTCCTCCTGAAAAGCGATGGAAAAAGGTACAAATAGGTGGAAATCATCTCAAATCTTAACTTTAAACGCCAGTGTCTCTAGACTTAGTTTTACAGGATGAAATGAGTTGAGGGACATTTGGAAGGAGAGCCAGCTGGAATGATTTAATCTGGGACTGACACTACAGGAGGTCAATACTGTTGCTTTACTTTTTGGACATTGGACCGCAGTCCGTCTAGCATTCCAACTGTAAACGGTATTTGTGAGTTATTCTATACTTCCGTTTCTTAAATATCATCTTTCATGGGTGAATGAGCTTTCTCAAGGAAATGGAACCGAAGGAGTCCCAAAAGTGCAAAAAACCCATCTGCTTTTGCCCCTTGGGTCTTCTCGCCGTCCCTTTTTATTTTATTTCTCTCAGCTCTACGAAGGGTGGATCTCTCTTTCTCTCTCGGAGGGAATGCAATACACTGTTAGCCCTCAGTTTATTGACATTTTTGTGTATGTATTATATGATATTACTGTTAATGACTGATGAATATACAGAACTTATTTTTATTTTGTTACATTTCATATATATACACAAATATATCTATATTAAAATGTTTACAATAAGATTTTAATTTTTTTTTTACTTTTCTGAGTGATCAATTGAATGAAGAGTTGGAAACCCAGAAATGTTGCAGAAGGGTGTCAATGCTATCTGCTTGTAGTCTAGTTATTAGTTTACAGTATTGATGATAATCGTATTGATAGCTACCGTTTAGTGGAGAATGGAATGTGCATCACGAGCATGTGTTCATATACATGTACAGCCAATGTAAAACGTAACACTGCAACTGTAAAAAGGCCAAGGATTCAAGCTGCCGGTCATGTCTGTACGCCACCAAATTAAGAACGGTATACTGTAAAATTTATCTTAGTTTATCTATATATAAATACATATATTGTTAAGCTGTACCAACAGTTCAAAGTATTTGCTAATTTTACTACACTTTTGTTATGTATATGTCGGAGGAGTCTTATGGCATATAAATTCTTCAAATTAAGTCAGGAGTTTAAAAGCAGACTATATTTTATAACGGCCTTTTAAGTTATTGCGGCCAAAGCACTGATATTATATATTTGCTGTAAAGAGAATTTAAGAGTTTTATTTTTCTGATATTAAAGTTACTTAATAAAGACGGTTTCATTTTAAGAAGTGTCTGACTGGTGTGATTCATTAAGTCAAATGTTTTTTTAATGTGTTTTGCATTCTGACAGAGACTTTTGATGAACATGGGGAATATTTCACCACCTTTGTTACCTGATTTTGACAGGTTTCCCTAATAATAAACATTTACTTTTCATAATTTCTATCTGCTTGTAAATTGTTCTTGCAAACCCCTTTTGATAAGCAGGCCCCTGGTTCTAGTTTTGATCAGTTCCAACCAAAATAAAATGTCTATTTGGAGCCGAACACTTCAGAGACATGTTTTGTATATCTGAGACCTATAATATATTTATGAAAAACAGTATAATAGGGGACCTTTAAGTTGTTCTTAAGTCAATGTGGTATTGAATTAGGGGGATTCTGAACCTCATTTACAGCAGAAAAGCATTTGATCAAAGAAATGATGGACTGGTGAGTAGCCACCCATACAGGAGACGTTAATCTGTTGCCTGACGACGAGACCTCTTCTCAGGTTTGTGACGGTGTTTAAACACCACATCATTTGAATAATGGATGGCAAAACCCCAGGATTTCACTTGGGGTCAATCAATAAACTACCATTGTAATAACAATATTTTCAATAGCATTGGGCCAACGTGCCCATAATTGGTGAACAACTAAAATGTACAACTTGAATTTTATTCAGAATGAGTCATAAATTGATTAAACAAAAAATATGTAATAAATAATTTCAGTTTTTGTTCAAGAGATTCCATGTCATGTGACCCAGTGAGTCCAAATCAATACCAGATAGTGTTACTACCCTAAACAAAGACCACACACCCCTTAAGTTAAAAAGTAATACCTATATTTTGTATGAATATATTTTTTGACTATAGTTGTTTTTAATTGAAAAGTCTACATTTTGTTTCAATGGCTTCCATTATACTCAAGCAGGTTTATAATGGAAAACTCTTGGATGGAGTGAAAGTCTGTCAAATATAACAACCAAAAACTAACTTCACGCTGAGATAAATAAATCCTTTTTTATTTACATTTTTCTGTCTTGACTGTCAACAACTATGGAGATACAACACCTGGCGGAGGACTGCTCTCCACTGAGTGCACTTTTCATTTCATTTAATACAGCTGTGCTTTTCATGCTATGACATACCAAGATGTATTTTGGTACACTGACCTACATAAATCCCAACAAAATTCAACCTGGGCAAAAACTGAAAACACGTGTGGGTTGCAGTTCTTTGAAAATAAAACATTATATTAAATGGTGCGATGTGTTTAATTGAGCCACCTGCTCCCAAGAGGAAAATCTATCTTTGAAAAAAACGTAATACTGTAACCTCTTCATGTTGGGTATGTCTTCTTATTTCATGTTGTGTTTTTATAGAAAATAAACAGGTCAACATTTAGAGAATATCCGGCCATGTTTAATTAAAGACTCTCACATAAGAAGTACAGGTAAAATGTATATCTTCAATCTGTCATAGTAGTCAACATCAACTCCTTTGAGCCGTGTCTTTAGGCTCCTATAATAACTGCAAGTAATATAAAAACATCTGTCCACCGGGCCGGCTAAAATGATTGGTCGTGCTTTTTAAAGCACTACGGCTTCCACAGATGATTTAAAAAAAAAATGTATTTATTGTCAAAGCATTTAATGTATTCATTGCTATCGGGATGTTAAGAGCATTCCATATAACAAAAAGGGTTTCTGAAGTGAATTACCTACCCCACCGTTAAAGCACGACCAAACATAACATTATTTCTCCAGACATAATTCAGCATCACTTCTTTCAGTAACATAATCTTAAAATATCCTGTTTCCTGAATAATCAGTTGCATAATTATGGTAATAAATCCAAAAACCTGACTCTTATTCGTTCTGTTTGAAAAAAAACAATGCTTTTCAAATGATAGTGAATTATCAAAGATGAGTAAAAGGAAAGAAACCACGGCTGAGTATGCAGTGTCTTTTTCCATCTTATCTGTAACGCACAAAGACAGCATTGCTCAAAGGGAAAAATACACAAATACATGTTTTAAATGTCTTGTCAGATACATATGTTCAGACAGGATTTACTGTAGGGCGATTTGCTGTGAAAAAAAGCCAAAGAAAACAAAAGATGCACGGGCAGATGAGATGGGACTTTACTTCATATCTATTTATGTGTGTCAATTTAGCTTCACACCTGTGAGAAAAATGTGTCTACTAATTTTAGATGGAGTTATTGTATTTAAACAAATTATGCCTCAGAGTTCCTTAGGAGCTTAGGTTCCAGCAATTTGAGTTTATGTTCTTAAATTTGGATATTTCCCCTTAGTTATGACTATGTAGCTTCCCTCGGTTTGCCTTAAATGCTTTTGTCATAAACCAGCAGCACTCCAGTTTCCCTTTTTAATGCAGGGCAAGTGAAGTACTCCATTTAAAAAAGGGTTAGATATAAAAGTGTCTATTTGCCATTAAAATCATACAGACATTGACATATTTTTCAAAAACAAATATATTTATGGATTAAAAAAGAAAGAAAACTGCAAATCCAAAAAATTAAATGCAACTCCAAACTACAAATGTGTGTAAGAGTGAAAGGGCAAAAACAGTCTTTAAAAATGTGACTTAGTGTTACATGTTTTTAATACTAATGTACACAAAGATGCGTCTTTTCACAATCCTACATCAAATATAAACCACTCTATTCACTCCCTTTTCCACATTGCAGGACAACCAACTCAAATTAGGGTTATTGAATTAAAAACTTGAAAAAATTAAAGTGCTAAAATTACAATACAAATCAGTTAATAAAGTAACAAAAATAGAACCCAAAAAAAAGTCAATATTGCTGTGAAATTGTCTTGTATTTGTGTCACTAAACTATACACAAGACCTTGATCAAGTAGGCGGGCTGCAAGTCATAAGATATTTCAGTTCAATATTTCTCAACTGTGTGGAGAGTGTGTCGGGTATGGTTGGAGATAAAGAGAGATACAATTGAAAAGAAAACAAACATAATCCCCTTTAAAATTCAATTTAATTTCCAAATTAACGTCCACTCTGTGATCCATGATCACACAAGACTGCTTCTGAGTAATGAATACTTTGGTTTGCCAAAACATCGATACACTTTGTTGCTTTTACCAAACTTCATACATCTAAGACCAGCTGTCTGCCTCTCCCCCACTTTTACTGAACAAAAGCAAGCTAGCTGCTCTCAGAGTGAAATTGAGAAAAGAAGATGCATGAGACTCACCCTTTGTGGCAGCATAACAGGGCACTTAACAAAACAGTAACCATACCTGAAACAGGTGAGAGGAGACCAGGGTGGAGATTTACCAACGGCGAATGATTGATGAGCCTCCTCTCATCACAATATTTGAGTGAGTGGAGAAATAACATTTCCACAGATAGTTGGTAAAAACAGATATATTGCCATTTAACTTTGCATGTCATGACGCCACTGAAGGACAATATTGTCTTGTGAAAGTGGGGGTCTTGTTTAATTGAGAAGAGGAAATAAAAAAGATTTGTCATTGGACCTCCATAAAACCCATAACCAATCACAGAGAAGCCCCTAGACTTGACCTCGTTTCAGTTCAGAGAGTGAGTCGGCTTGAGGCATGGCGCTTGTCCTTTCATTCTGTGTGATGTTCGTGGATGGCTGATCGTGGACCAGACTAGCTTGTCATGACAGGTGTGAAGCAGTCTGACACAATGGAAACCAGCAGCACTCTCCTGGTGCTCAGACACTCATCCCGCAGCTGTACAGCCCTCAGGCGTTCTTCCATTCTTCAGTGAGTCTGATGTCTGTCAGTAGTTGTGGACTGAGTAGTCGCTGTACATTCCAGTTTCATGGGATCTTCAGGTCATCTATCATCATGATGTGTTGCTTTGTAACTGTCTACTCATCTTTCCAGTCATAACAAATCAAAGCCATATATCAAAAATAAAGAGCAACATATCTTTATTTAATATATGGCTTTAGCTAATTGTAGTGTCATTAATGCTGAAAAAAAAGTAGGGGCCACAGTGCACAAAGGTACCTCAAAAACACCTGAATGTTTATTTTGTTCATGTGGGACAGCTACAGTGTCACAGCTGTTTCACTGGATTCTCCACACGGTTCACTGAGGACGACTCTCCGTAGCCGCTGTATGCTGCAGTGTGATGCTGCGGGGGTGGGGGCGCATCTCAGTCCAGAGGTTGAGGGTCTGCGATAGGCATAGTGTGCAGAACCTCGTCCAGTAACTGGAGGGCTCTGTGCAGGTGGATCTCAATCCAGCAGGGGGTCTCCTTGATGCTCTGCCGGGGGTAGTCGGGACCCCAGCCCTTAACAAAACTCATCCTGAGAATACACAGCCTCCGCAGGTCATCCACCCCGATACCAGCTGCTGCCGAGAGACCTGGAGGAGAGATCAGGTGAGTGGGATAAAGTTTATGTGTGAAAAAAACGATTTATTCCATTTTAAAAATAGGATTCAAGTGAATTGTATTAACCGAAGATTTCAAGTGATAACTATTATTTTGAGTTGAAAAAATTATAATCGAATAATTGAAAATTAATTCCCAATTTTTAGGCAACTGAGTATCTGGGTTTTGGGCCAAGATGTTCTGACATAGGGAAAAAATCTTTTAAGATTTAAAAGACTTGTGACAACAACACCGTAGAAGAAAAATCACTGGAAAATGTGCAAAACTTTCAACTACATTTTTAGCTAAATGTAACTACGGTAAATCAAAATGTAAAATACTATTTTTCATTGAGCATTTCTATGTTTGCGTCATATGCAAGTATATAGCTCCCATTCACTGCTTGTTAACATCCACCCACTCTGCCTTTACCACCCCCTGATAGAATCGGAGGAGGAAACCCTCTTTAATTGTCACACATAGATGCACACACAGTGACATTTGACCTCTGCATTTAACCCATCCTAGTACTAGGAGCAGTGGGCAGCTATTGTACAGCGCCCGGTGTCTGTGTGAATGTGCATCGGTATATATAGAGTAAAGTTTCTTACTAATAGCTGGAGCAATTCCTCCAACTGATCCAGGGCCAGGTATATTTCCAGCCACAGCGGCTGCCTGAGCTGCAGCGGCGGCCTGAGCCGTGGCGGCCTGCTGCTGCATCTGTCTGTGGCACTGACGGAGGTCGAACACCTGGCGGAGGGAGGAGACGTTAACAAATGTCCTTCAGCAGCAAGTACCTACTACCAGCAGAAATGAAGACTGTGGCAGCATGGGGAAAACAGCTTAAAAAACAATGTCAGAGCAGAATGACGAAGACGGTTTGATCTTTCACACAGCCTTGAGGGATGTCCTCCTTCTACAGTCCAGTGACTATGTGCTCACCTTGATGTAAGCGCTGGGGTATATTTTGTGCACAGCGTCTCCAGGGGCTCGGCCGGCCTCTCTGTCCAGGTAGTAACTCTGAACAAACACTGCGTGGTCACTGAGGCATCGCACCCACACATCCCCCTCCCCCTTACACTCCAGCTGAACCCCTTTGCCAATGTGAAGCCTGGAAGAGAGGAGACAACAGGATGGGAATAAAGCAGAGTTATAATATTGCCATATTGAGTTTTCATAGTAAACATAGCCATTTATTGTCTGCATTCAACGATTCTCACCTAGACACATTAGATCAGCAAAATATGCAGAACGTAAATTGGTTTCACCAAGTTGCTGTCTATGTTTTTTTAATCCTTTGCATGCCTTTGTCATGTTAGAATTACAAATACAAACAACTTGCTGGCCTAGTCATGAAACATTATTATACATCCTTTTGACAAGAATATTCTCAGCTTATTTCTTAACTAAACAGGAAAAAATAAAAGGAACCAAATGTAAAGAAGATTAGGCGATGTTATCTTGGATCAACATGTGCTTCTGAGCTTTTAACAGATGACATTGTGGTAGGGCTTTTAAGTGTCAAATGGGTAGAACAATAGTGCATACTCCAACCAAAGATACACCTAAGAAAATGCATTTTGCCTTACTATTTTGGGATATTTATATCTGCATCAAACACACATCTAAAGATTATATTATAGAGTTTCTGCAGGTTTCAACAAGTTAAAATATGGGTTTAAGACCATATTTATACCAATGTGTATTCTGTTACTATGAATGAAATAAATCCTAAACATTTTTCTGTTTATGAATGTATTGATCTGGCTTTAATCATGCATAAACGTAGTGTTTCCCATCCATATTTGTTTGATTTAGCATGTCCTTACCACAGCAAAGTGAAGCAGAATTGAATCTAAGCCTAAATATCAATCTTAAGAAGCAGGTAGGATAGCATGATCAGCTTGAGCAATCCTAACCGGGGTGCAGAACCTCTATTTTGTAAATGACTGATGTAAAAATAACAACCTAAATGTATATAGTGCCTTTCATAAACCCAAGGACGCTTATACAGAGGGAAACACAAAACACAGAACAGAACATGCTGGGTCTAAACAGAAAAACAGACAAGGTTGTTCTTGTTAAGTGGTACATCTCTTGATTATTTGAAGTGAACACAACAGTAGAGCATTCATTTTTAGATCCCATCTAGTTACATTTAAGACCTTATAGGCCTACAATAGCAGCAAGCGTGCACTGTTGAAAGTTATTATGGTTGCTACCTTGCTCTCTCAATGGCCTCAGTGCGATGAACATTGCTGAGCTGACCCAAGCAGAAGCGGTCTCCTCCTGAGGGGTCCACATAGCCGTCCACTGTCACGATGGGGCAAGAAGAGGGGACCTTAAACGTCTCCCCGACCTGAACGTCCATCTCAAAATAGGCAATGGAGCACCAGTAGTCAGGAGCTGAAACAGAAGGGAGGAAACTAATGTCAACGGTTTCATTTCAGGAATTAACATTTTTCCTTGTCAAGCTATTTATAAAAAAGGTATATTTTCGTAGTACAGAAATGAAGACAAACAAGCCACGTTTTCATTTGATACATTTGTCCATCCATCCATCTTCTCCCGCTTATCCGTGGTCGGGTCGCGGAGGTAGCAGTTTCAGCAGAGAGCCCCAAACTTTCTTTTCCCTGGCCACATCAACCAGCTCTGACTGGGGGATCCCAAGGCGCTCCCAGGCCAGCGAAGAGATATAATCCCTCCACCTGGTCCTAGGTCTACCCCTTGGTCTCTTCCCAGCTGGACGTGCCTGGAACACCTCCCTAGGGAGGCGCCCAGGTGGCATCCTAACTAGGTGCCCGAACCACCTCAACTGGCTCCTTTCGACGCGAAGGAGGAGCGGTTCAACTCCGAGTCCCTCCCGGATGACCGAACTTCTCACCTTATCCCTAAGGGAGACACCAGCCACCCTGCGGAGAAAACCCATCTCGTCCGCTTGTATCCGCGATCTCGTTCTTTCGGTCATGACTGATACATTTGTAAAAAACATTATTAAACAAGGATATTTTGAATCGATTATTTTCATTGTTTCAGCACTATATGTATAATTTGAAAGTAACTTGTACATTTGATGTAATGACAATCAACAGTTGACCCAGAGGCAATCAAACCCAGCAAAGCTTTATATCTAATGTAGTCACCCACTTGAAGCAACAGTTGAAATGGGCAATACTGCTTTAGCAATGAAGAATGATAGCGAAAAAAAGGACATCACTCTATGAATCAAATTGTAAAGATGGATGCGCGGTTAGTCAAATTGATTCGCACTGTTTTCTAAAACACCAAGAAAAAATAGCCCAGGGTCCATGCGCTTCTGGATTTTGTGTTCTCACCTGGATGGTTGGATATAGGAGGCTGAAAGGCGAGCTCATTATGCAACGGCCCTGAGAGAAACAGAGAGAAATGTCAGTGATCACCCACTTTGAAGTAAATGCAATCTATAGGTCTTTAGATGAACTTGAAGCTGCAGTGACAGTGTACTTACAGTACTGTGTCGGATGTGGCATGGGGGGGTGGTGCTGTAGATGGCCGTTTGTGTGGTGGGGTGTGTTGGGGTTGAAGTTGCTGTTCCTCGACCAGTTGGCGCTGGCACCTGAGGAGAAAAGGACAACAGAAGTCAGATACAGATAAAGAGAACCGAATCAATAATTCACAAAACAAAGAACACTAGGCTTTTACTCATGATTTAAAAATTGAAATGACTTAATCCATTCTATTTCTGAAGACATATTTTTTGAGTGAGTACAGTAAAATGTTTACAGTAACTTTCAAAGTACACACACACATACTGTATTGCACAAACAAATGCAGACATCATGATGCATAAAGGAATATTGAACAACTGTACTAACCTCCTGATCCAGCAGAAATGGCAGGAAAAGCTGACGAAGAAGCGGAGGTGGAGGCCTCAGCAGGGGGGAGAAGGTTTGGAGTGGCAAAGGGCTCAGAGGGGGCCGGGCGGCTGGTGGAGGGGGGGTGCTGGATGGTCTGGATGGAGTGCCCTCCGTCGATGGAGGGCAGACTCTGCGAACCATCAAAGTCGTACTCATCTTTCACCATCAGAGCGGAGCTGGGGCCAGAACTGGTCAGAGTCAGTCCTGATAGGTCTGTGCACGAGGAACAGGATCGGAGGGCGGAACATGTTAGTGACGGACAGTTTACACCTGTGATCCAGCCCCACAGCGTTTTACAAAAAGATGAATAGAAAGGGAACGATGAACTGTTTGACTTTTGCTTAAAAATACAAATAGACTATCTAATAGTAAATGTATAAATAAAGAGAGTAGTTGTGAACAAAATAACTTGTGTTTTCAATTTGAATAAATAATTATAAATTTTTATTTTGTTAATGTCCTCTTCTTTATTTAAGAGTCACAGTTAAGAGAGACTGTATTAAAATTGCATTGAACAGCCTTTTCTTTATCGTTTTACATACATTTTAATGATCAGTAAGCTAGAACAACATCTTTTAGAAAGTGTTTTTTTGAAGTTCTGTTTAGTTTTAATAGGTTCTGAAGAGCCCAATAAACATTTTACCAATTAAAAAACAACTAACTGGAAGCTTCCCTATTACTAACCTATGCCAGGAGACACCACTCGCTCATAGTGATAGGGGTTGACACACACGTTGTCACACTTAAGGTCAAAGGCAAACTGGCAGTATTTGACGTGCTTCAGTTCATTCTTATGCAGGTCAGGCCACCGCCACAGCCGCGCGTAGATTACATGAGGGAACCCTTTACGTCCTGCCACCTGGGAACAACGAAAATCAAAAAGATAGAGGAAGAATAAAGGAAAAAAGCGTTAAATAATTTGTATACTCACTGCCCTTACAGCTGAGGTCAAACGCAGTGTCAATGAACGCAACCCGTTTTCCACTAGAGCAGCTTGTTCAGACGAGATTCAAAACACAATGGTCGAGTGCATCTGGCCCACCAAACTTTACGCCCTGGGCCAGATGTACAAACGTGTAGAAAATAAATGTTATTCATAACCCTGTGTTTATTAAATCTATGATCCAGGTGACTGTGTGTTCCTACCTGCAGTCGTCCATCGAGAGTCCTCTGAATGGTCACACACTTGCTGGGATGGGCCCCGTTGGTGGTGATAGCAGTGATGAGGGAGTCAAGCTCATCCTTTTTCTCCTTCAGTTTCTTCACCAGGCTCTCAATGGCCCGCTTGGCAAACGTCTCGCTCTCACCACCCTGTCTGTGACACATCAGGCTGTGCACAATGCTCAGGCAGGCATCATTGCTGGTAGGTGTGTTGGTGATAGACATCTTGACTTCTCTCTCTCACTGCACTTTCTAAGAATATATCTATATGTGGTTCACTCAATCAGGAAGCCTCAGCAGAGACTATCTTCACAGCAATTCAGCTGCAGTTGAGGAAGATGTGTGTCCTCACAAGACCCCCAGCATCAGGAAGGAAGGGGACAAAATCTGAAAAAAGGATAATTTGCAAATTTGTTATCAAACTGTTTGAGAAGTATGTTGATTGAAAATTGTAGTCGTTTATGAGGCTGTAGTTTGTTGGGCTGTTAATTTGTTTAGCGTGACACCGATGTTAGATTTCATTATGATAAAAAAAATGTTTATTATAAAATGTGCCTAATATGAAAAGTTGTATTGCTGTTGTATTAGTTGGAGTATCTAAGGAACTTGCAACTGACCAAGAAAGTCAGGCTGTAAATTGCCTGCGTTTTATGTATTGTAATTTTTTTAGATAAAGGCTGTAATTTACTGCCACCCTATCGATTAATTCTGGTTAACATTTCAGCTTTTAGGTAAAACCGATGAACATGATATTTATATTTGAATCTGAGGAGCAGGCAAGAGGCATGAATCAAAAACACTACTGTAACTATTTAACATAATATTTAGCAGTATAATAACATGCTAGCTAAGCAATTACCTCATCACCTGACGAAGTAGTATTGTATGCACCTGTGTCTAATTTGATTAAAACCCCTGAACTGTTCATTCTAGGATATAAGTTAGGGTTAAGTTGTTTTGCGTGGCTCTTGAAGGAAGCTAGCGGCGCCACTCTGACTGCCGTCTCCCCGGGAAGTTACTGCATACGGACACAACTCACCGGAAGTAAACAACCCTCCTCTTCAAAATAAAAGCTAACATTTTAACAAAACGCAACAATTTTTTTCAATATGTAAAACAACAATCACAAATGTGCTTTTAATAAGAACTGTTGAGCTCGAGAAGAACCTAAACCCCATGACATTAGATAACTATTACAAGTTATACACATAGTGTCATTTTAGTCTGTGATAGTAAATTAATTGACATGTTATGCCCAAATACGTCTTATTAACGAGTATAGGCTGAAGCTTGAACGTATTATACCTACACCTTTTACATAGCATGTACTAATAGTCAACCATTTAAGTACTTTAGTTTATTGTAGGTGTTGTTTGTAGGAATACAACAAAAAAGTTCCAAACGTCTCAAACGCAATACTAATCAAACCTTAGTGCAATATATGTTGGCCAACATATTTATATATTTCTTGTCAAATGAATTTCACAAGTTAAACACTTGTACTGCTCGCTTTCGGTTTTTGACCGGAAACAGACGTTCATTCGGTTAGCTTGATGTGAGCTTGACTAGCTTCCTGCTACTAAACATATCAGCTAGCACCGATTCATGTTGATATCACAGTAGCAAATATAGCATGCTAATAGGAGGTGAGCAGGGACGCCGCGGCACGAACAGGTCGATATGTAATGTCAAAGTACAGTTTTACTGGGAAACCCTTGGTTGGTATAAGTTCCCTCAATTAATAACGACATAAGGCTTTGTAAATAGCTAGCATTAGCACTTTACGCTACCTTAGCTTAGCTGGTGTAGCAGCTAGCAGCAGAGCCCTGCCTCTGTCCCAAGTTACCGACGGGGCGAGCGGTAGGGTGTGCAGATCCTGTAGAATTCCTGGATTATCTTCATCAATTCTGGAAGCTGTTTACAAAAACATGCTTAATTAAGTCCTTGTCCGCAACCTGTAGCTTTACATCCTTAAAACTGGAGCGCGGATCAAGTCAAATCTCAGATTTTGTGTCAAGTCCCGAGCATAGGTCCCGAGCCACTTCATGCACTTCTCACACTGTTTCCTTTAATGGCGCGCTGCGCATGCGTACCATAGGAAAGGGGTTTGAGTTCATATCATAAACTGCTATCGTTCCGGCTATTAAGTGATTTATTATCCTACTTTTATGACTTTGATTTAACAACTGATTTTTCACGAACAGATTTGACATTTCTTGCATGAAATTAGGAGGTATGTGTGTCTTATCAGTTTACCCTCACCCTTTACTACCATAACATACAGTAGGCTATAACCACAGACGGGGTTGTGTATTTGTAATCAGTTCGATAGAATTACAATATAAAGACCAAGAAAACAGATATTAATAAGTAAATGGATAAATGATTCCAGATTCAGTTTTCAGTTTAATTTAACACCATGCCACTCATTTATACATTTATTTTCTCCAATGCACTTAACAAGGTGCTAATTAATGCATTGAAATCTGTTGCAGTGATATTTAGTTGGTGTAAAAAGTAGACGTATCCACAATGTGCCAAATGCCACCTGCTGTAACCTCTCGACTGTAAAGAGAATATAAAAATGCTCTCTCTCATAGCAAACACACACACTTGAAATGCCCCATTGGTTATCACTTTGTCCCAATTACAGATGTGAATATTACCCGTTGACAGCCGCAAGATGATGATTAATTTTCAGCTTTGGTAGCTAATGTGCTTGGCATGCTCCATGCATGCTCCCATAATTTGACATTAATTGTCTCTACTTTTTGTCTTTGTTTCCCTTTTTTCTCTGCATCGTTTAGCTCTCTATTCTGCCTTTCATTCTTTCAAATCCAAATCTACCATCGAAAAAGATAAAAAGAAAATACTTTTCCTTTGATTCTGTGTGTTCTTTATTCCCATTTCTTATTTACGGCAAGCATGTGACAGAATAAGTAGTACACAAACTAACATAAACAAGATAGAGGCATATTGTTGACGAACATTAAGTGAGGGGAGTCACATGGGAGCAATGAGAGTTCATCATTATCACATTTGTTTGCATGAACACACTGATGAATGGCATTGAGGGATAGGAACCCAGTTGACTGCCATTCACTTGTAGTGTAATTCAACATACTGACCAACAGAGAGCAGTAAGCACCAGGCTTTAAACGCTGCCCGGTACTGGCAGACAGACGATTTCAAAAATCAGAAGGTATCAATATTGTGTTATACCTTACAGGCTGAACCTTGTGATAAATATATTCTAATACCCATTCCATCTTCATCAAACCAGAACTCAAGATGTTACAGAAGTGAATACACTTTTGACTTAATCAAACATTGTGCCTACTGAATGAGTAAGAGGCAAGCATAGCCAAGAGGAAATCAAGCAAACTCAAGATACAGACCTGCATCCATAGTTTGTGTGTCAAAACATAATGCATCAGTTATGAACCTAAATCAAACATATTACGTGCTCTGGTAATAACCCTTTTACACCATATGTAAAAGTCAATAAGATAAAAAAATCAAAACAAAAAGGCTTTCAAGCTAAATATACTCTTAACAGACTCTCTATGGCTCTATTTGAATGTTTAATTGTGTTCTGCAGTCTTTTCACCCATATAATACTGAAGTGTGTTGCACTTCCTAATGTACAATTTTTTCATAAAAGGACATCCAATATGCAGTTCATGTTTGAACCTTGGGGTAGTTATAAATCCCTGTACAGCTAGAATAAATGGCTGTACTTTCTGGTGATATCCCTATGAATTGAATTTGGCTGATTGCTTATAGCTCCCAGCATGCTTTAAGAACAAACTTATAGGAAGAAGATGCAATTATTTACTGTATTTAGCTTGAACTGATCATAAAGCGAAATGCGACTGTTCTCCACGACTGCCATTCATCCTGCATTAGATGCAGATGTTTGTCTGGCAGTAACAGTCAATTTTAACAATTTTGTGGCGTAAAACTCTTGTCAGTGTTCAGGTTGTACTCAGCTTAACCCTCGAAGGTATACATAAAGTCTGTGGTTGCAACCGTAAATAAGAATCAAAGAGTCAACAAATCACATTATTTTCATTTTGACATAACACGGGAAGGGAAGGAGTGATGAAGCAGAAGGGAAATAACGAATGGAAGGGAACAGGGATGGGAAGGTGGGGATGGAACTTTATGAGAAGTAAGAGTACATAAAAAAAAGGTGGAGAAGTGTTTTTAGTCAGAAAGCTGCTGTCACTTTATTGTGTAAGACTGTCAGAGAAACATCACCTCCCTTACGCTCCTCTGTTGCTTGTTCATTTATGTTTGTGACTGTTGATGGATGTACGCTGTAAGTCCCATGCACTCATTAATAACTATCACACCCACACCATGTGTCTCGCCTCTGACTGATGGCTGTCAAGGTAATAGTCGTCTGGTCAACCTCAGCACTATCAGTGTAGAGACTCTAAAGAAAGTCCACTCCAACCAACGACAGATTCTCACTTTTTATTGTTGTTATGCTGTGAAAATCTTTGGCCTGAGTGTTTTCAAATATGTTGTTATGATCAAGTCCTGCCAGCTACTCCACAGTCATTCATCTACTTTTAAAAGTGTTCGTATTACCTAGCAACAAGCATATCTTCTTGGTAATTGTCTGTCAGTGATTTGAGAAACGACAAAAACTTCACATCTAAAGTGCAATTTCCTGTTTTTTCACATGATATTCAGATGGTGCTAATGAAAGCTATGGTTATGAACAATTAAAAAGAAACATTGTGAAAGGTGTGAAAGCCACTAACTAAGCTTTACCGTCTATGTTACTCTACATGTGACCAAAAAGATCAAATTATTAGCATGCTAAAACATTAACCTAAAGCTTCTTAGGCTTCCAGAGAAATTACTTTCTGAAAGATTTAGACTGACAGACATGTTTTGATAAAGGTAATGCCACCAACGTTTCCATCCATCTACTCATCAAAAATCTCTCCTCACCTTCTTCTTCTTTCCTCTCCTCCTTTGAACCCCTTCCTCTGAAGCTTGGGCACATCACAAGAGTGGGGGAAGTATTAAATGTGAAATATTTCCACTTCAGTGGGATTCAGGAAATTGTCTTCCCCGCGGGGAAGTAAATGCAGATGGAGGGATGGATATAGAGAAGCATGAAGAAATGGATGGAGGAGTAAAATGATTGGAAGAAGAGATGGATTAAGGGAAGGGAGGAGAGGTGAAATATTTGGAGGATGGATGGATTGGCGGTAAGCATCAGAGCGATGGAGAGTAGAGGAAAGAGGAAGAGAGAAGCGGAGGTGTAGGAGACGAGATGGCTGAGCTGTCTGTTTGAAGATAAATCAGAGAGGCAGTGTAGTGCAGAGTTCTGTATCCATAAACACACACACATTAACAGATGTGTGTGCGCCCTCACGCTTGAACTCACACACATGCAAACACACACAAACACAAATACACTCACTTACTCAGCTTGCACACACTCTGCCCCACGGCGAGGTGGTAAAAGGCCACGGCTGATTGGGTGCTGCAGGCGGATTTCGCCCCGAGTGGCAGAGCAGTGCATGTTGGGATGTTTGGATACAAATGCAGTCATCCATGAAGGCATGAGATAGGTCACCCCTCTTCTCTCCCTCTCATTCCTCCTTTTTTAACATCTCCCTCTTACTCTTCTTTCCAATCTCCATACCTTCATCTAACTTCACCACAGGGTTTTTCTACTCTGTTCCTATCAATCCATCTTTCAGACAGTGTATTCTCTCTGGGTATTAACAGTAGCTCTCAGTGCTCCTCTCCTTCTCTCTGTTGTCTGGCTTTATTCATTTCCATCTGTCTTCCATCTTTCTCTTTCTCTTTTTTCCAGCTTTACTCTCCCTCCATCTTTTCCATGCCTGCAGCCACACACACACACACACACGCACGCACGCACGCACACACACACACACACACACACACACACACACACACACACACACACACACACACACACACACACATCCCTGTAGTGTACTAACAGAATAATTAGTCGTGGTTGATGTCCCTGACAGTCCTAATCCTTCTAAATGGCGACCACATGCCTCTCCTCATCAGCCCAGGGCTAGTCACCTGACACACGAACCACACACACACACATGCTTGGACACACCCACACACGTGCTTGCGCTGCTTGCAAATAGGCGTTTTGCATATTAAAATACTACCCTCCATCCTCATCTATTGTAGTCTTAGTATTAGAATAAAAAAACCTCATCAAATGTCTCATTAAAACAAAAAATAGGAGCTGGAACATGGCTAAATTACAGACAAACTTCGTTACATTAAGCGGCAGTTCGATTATGCCTTGGAATTATAGATACTTCAAACAAAGCACTGCTAGCGAAGCTCCTCAATATTAAAAATAATGTCACAGATATATGGTTCTGTTATTTTTATATTTTTATAATCGTATCATATAAAAGATGCTAGATTGAGGGCAACAGTCAAGCTTCTGATATATATTTACCATAGCTTGGGTGTCCTGTGATCTTTCAGAATACGGTGGAGCAGATCCTAAGATATGAATGCTATATGCAAGATGCAATAAGCTCATGACCAGTGAGGGCAGTGTATCAGGATATGAACAAAGGTCAACAGCAGCATCAGACTCTGAACAAACAATAACAACAGCACACAGATCTGAGATGGCACTAGTTCTGGTTTGTTTAACATTTGACTGTATAGTGACCTTATACTGTAGTTCCTTATCCTTATGTTAACAATGGTGATTGTGTCACAGCTGCCTGTCTTCACATCCTCATTTTTAGATAGAAAGTATGAGCAAACCATACACTGAACACATTTTCACTGGGACTGTCTCATTTTTAAATTACTTTGGGGGATTTTAAGGATAATTCTACACAAAGATGAACTGAAAACCACAACAAATCTAAGGATCACTTTGCTTCTTAGTCTTTCAGACTGGATGGAACAAACACAGTTTCATAAATAATTTCCCGAAAATGGGAAACTATTTTAAAGAGGAGATGGTTAATAAGGTTAGGTGCATTGAACATATCCAAAGATCATATATACATAGAGACATCATGGGAAAACAGATTTGATTTACAAAGTGACTTTTTTTGTGTAGTGAATTTGATCTTTAATTGCTTTCTTACATACAGAATTAGATGTGGATAGAGAGGGGAGGACATGCAGCCTATTGCTGCAGGGTCGGATTCAAACTGGGTCTGCTGCAGTAAGGACACAGACAGTACACGGTGCGCATGCTCTACCAAGGGAGCTACAGGGTTGCCCGAGTGTAGTTAAATCAAGAAAACAATTGCGTGCACCCCTCTCAATTGAACTAAAATGTGCTAAAAACAGTAATTTGTTGACTCAATCAACATAACGTTGCCAAATACATATTTTTCTCTCTCTCTCTCTGTCTGTGTGTGTGTGTGTGTGTGTGTGTGTGTGTGTGTGTGTGTGTGTGTGTGTGTTTGTGTGTACGTACGACCATTAACGCATCACATGTGTAAAGTGAACGTGTGACCACACACACCGTGAGCCCCCTGTGACTCAGAGGGCTTGTGGAGATCAAACACTGATGCCGTCATATGGTTTGAATTAGGGTCAGTCTTCATGTTTCATCATAAAACTTCAATAAAGCAAGACTAGTACAAAACACACACACACACACACACACACACACACACACACACACACACACACACACACACACACACACACACACACACATGCACACAGGGTTTGGTTTATGTGAGCAATGTTTGCTATGATGTGTCATTCGATCAGGGTATTTTTTCAGTGTGTGTGTCCTTATATATAGTTTGGCAAGATTGCATGGTTATGTGAATTGTGGTCAGCGTGTGTGTGTGTGTGTGTGTGTGTGTGTGTGTGTGTGTGTGTGTGTGTGTGTGTGTGTGTGTGTGTGTGTGTGTGTGTGTGTGTGTGTGTGTGTGTGTGTGGTTGAGATTCGGAACATTTTTTCTTTAACCACTGAACCATAAGCTCTGAGAGGTTGTGGGCTAATGGGCCCACCCACAAATGGGAAACACACACACACACACACACACACACACACACACACACACACACACACACACACACACACACACACACACACGTTCACATACACACCTTCATGAAGCCAGCTGATACATTTAAAGAGACATTATTTGCTTTCACAAGTGAAGTGAATCATCCTGCATGTTTTTGTTTCTTTGCAGCTTCTTTGCTTTAGTGTTTGATAAGAAACATTTAAAAGTAAAAACTATTGTGTTACTAATCAGAAATTGTTATTTTGAGTTATATTCTGTTTAATGTTTTAAACTAAAGTGGGATTTCTTAGTTTATTTTTATTTTTCTAACATATCTTCTTGGACTCTGACGTCATCCCTTTCTGTCTTTGTTTGCCATAAGGCTCGTCATATTATTCCTTTCTTTTACATAATATCTAAGTGGCTGTGACAGGAGCAGCATTGTTCACATGTTAACCTTTGCACGTTGTGTACATGAAGGATTAACAAGAATCATAATTTGTTGATAGAAACACCTTCCTTGAGAACTGCTTATTTTGCATGCCTAAACGTAACCAAACATGGCAACACTTAAAAATGTAACATTAATGTTTGTGTTAAAAAGCAATGACAGGTTAGTGGTAGAGATCATCATGAACACCACCTCGCCGGTCTGCAGGATACTTTTCAGAAACACTGTTATCAACAGACTCAGCTGCAGAAAAAAAGCAGCTTTCCTGATGACGCGGATAAATGTGTTTAATTTCTGTAGTTGTGGACATTGTTATAAGAAACGTTGCTGTTTTAAGATTACCATCAGTTGTTCTTAAGAGATGACCATGACCTGGGATTCATTGCCTAACAGGACGATTACACGTTTTTTTGTTCTTCTCCAGTGCATAAGTTCATACATTTAAAAGCAAAACCCTTTCCTTTGTTTTAAACCTATTTGGTTTAATGTACAATCTGCAACTTTTCCAATGTAATCATTATCTTTAGTTTAAATGTGAATTTTCCACATGAACAATCTTTGATGCTTTGGCAGTGCTGGTGCCTTCTTATATGCCTCTATGTAACATGATAAAGTGCATGAGTGAAAGTACATGAGCTTCTGCTGCAGTATAGAGACAGACCTCACTACATAAAAAGTTCTGCAAGCTGGGATTTCAAAATGTTGATTGTCAGAACTGCAAAGAATCATGTAAAAACAAATCATTTTAAGCTCACAAATTGTTAGTGTAGGGATGGTGATTTCTGTCATGCATAGACATTCAGTTGTGTGAGCTGAACCTTTTCTTGGTACTCTTTTGTTTGTGGAAAAGCAATTTCACTGATATGGGGTTTAAACTGAGCACTGCTGGTGTCACATGCATCATTGCTAACCACTCGACCATCAGATCCCTCTAAAGTGCTTTCAGCTATCAGATGGTGGACTGAACCTTTTACTCCTCACAATGTTTTTACAAAACAAGAGTTCATTTGAAAAAAAATTCTGTGATGTGAGTTCACGATAAAGTAAAATAAAAAATCTGCATTTTAGGGGCAACAAAAGTCATTACCACGTTGTCATGCTAACTCAAAGTCTGCCTGCAACTTTGGTCTGTCTGCCTATCATTAGGCCCTAGTTCCCCCAGGAGTGTTTAACGCACACACACACACACACACACACACACACACACACACACACACACACACACACACACACACACACACACACACACACACACACACACACACACACACACACCGTACAGCTACTACTGCCACATGTACGTACAATCCCAACATGCATGTTAGCACACATGCCTTTTCTTTTTCTTTGAATGCCCCTCGTTAATCGCTTGCATTAATGACTTCAAATGCCTAACTAACTGTTAGCCCATTAGTGAAACCATCCCTTCTTCAAAGCTTACACCAAATCTGAAGTATATTTCCCAAAATGTGGGTTGTATGAGAGAAGTACCATACAGTATAAACTAAATAACCAAAGTTTATGTCATCCAAAGATACAGTATGTTGTGGAATGCCTTGAAAGCCATGATCCCTGGTTCAATTTCAGCCTCGGAAACGTTGTCCCCTCTCACCCGATTCCTGCACGGCCTTCTGTTAAATAAGAGTACAGGGGTAAAATGCAAAAATAATTAAATCAAAATCTGTCATCTGGAGTGCTTACTTGATTGAATGATGCTGTCATTCTTAACTTTCTCAATCTTCTTTCTAAACAAGTGGAAGATTTATTAATTTGCTCTTCTGCAGAAAACAACAGTTGATTGGTTAATAATTGTGGAAACGGTGTGATTTTATTTGTGGTATTTATGTCCTCCAAACAGTGCAGAAATGATTGCCGATACGTACAAACACTAACACGCATGCTATTGTCTCATTTTAACTGTGTTACATATTTGCAGTTGCATTGACCTTAGCTATTTGAAATACAAAGTCGTCTCTAAAGTCAGATGTCCGATATCTGTTTACATGTGTGTTCATGTGATTGTTGGTCACTGGACAACACGCTGCCACTCCTCAACCCAGTATTCATGAAGCGCGGTGCATAGGTACATTTACCTCTGGGTCCCCTTACTTTTCCTAGAAAAACTTCTTAAGCTGATTTGTTTTTCTGCATCGATCCATAGAAATCAAACCTTCCTTGTACTTTTATTCATGAACTGAATCTGGTAGCCAAATCAAAACGTTTTGACACATTACTTAGAGCTGTACTTTGCCTTCAGCTGAGAACAATGGCCTTGTTTGTTGGTGGTATAGCATCTGATGCTTTTTTACCACTGCAACCTTTGAAACGGGTATTCACATTTTTACTGGCTGTGCAAAATAGCATGTCATCAGTAACTGATCTCTAAAGGTCCTTACACACCAAACTGACACAAAAGAACACCAAAGAACACGTCTCGACAGAACGTCGCCTCACGTCGCCTCACGTCTCCTGCGTCTTGGCCATGTTTCGCACTGGAACACACCGCAAAGACTTCAGCCGACAGCCAAGTTGCACGTACGAACTGCGCATGTGTGAGTGGCAATAACTCTCCTTACCAGCAGGCGGCGGTAGTGTGTATTCGTCATTCAAAAGAGGCNTAAAGTTGACTTTGACTACGCAGCGTCCACACGGGGCGTGCGTTGAAGCTTGCCGGTGAGCTTGTCTGAAACTTGACCAACAACCAATCACATGAATCTCCCGCCCCGGACACACAAGCACGCGGTTTGATTGGCTAGAGCTCGTACTGGCTAATGATTCAACGCGAGCAAAGCGAAGCGACGGAACCACAATGCAGTTCGGCGAAGCTTCAACGCACGCCGCCGTGTGGCCGTGAGGGGTTTCCAATGGGCGCAGCTGCTTTTCAGAATAACAAAATGGAGTCTAAACTGCGTGGAACCACCATACCGTCTTGATTGGCTGACAGACTGCCATAATGCTGTCTCTAAATGAAGGGACATCACTGCAGGCTATCATCTTGATGGTGTAGATATCATACCTTTATCTCTGCAGACTATCACCCCGAGAACACGTGTTCAAGCTGCCTTCAGCGCCCTGCAGAGTCTCTACAGCTGGAGCTGTGTGTCTGACATGTGGAAGGATCCTCTTAGCTGATGAAATACGGTGTACATGGATATCATTTACAGTACGAACATCACACAGGCGCTCTGCTTCAAAGAGGACCACAACATCCTGCTGGGTTTCGCCGCCAATAATCCTGTTACGCAATAAAGAGAAATCATGATTTGCTCTGTGCTCGGCTTCTCCTCCCCTTTCATTTCCTTTTCATCTGGTTCTCTCCTCTACACCCCCTTTCTTTGATGCAAAGGGAAACACATGGAACACCAAGAGATGCTTCACAAGGATCCTCCATATATGTGACACAAAGAAAAACCTCAATTCAAAACATTGCGTTTCACTCGTTAAACCTCAGATTAAGGACGTCGTTGGTGGTTTCATGTGATTGTGTTCAGGCTGTGAGCCTCTGAAGGATTCTACAGAGCTGAGACGGTAATATGTGCTTTCTTTAATGATGTGGTCACATGACTCCTTCTGATGTCACTGCAGATCTGCTGTAAGCTAGCTAGCTAACGTAGCTAACCTAGTCATTTCAGATACACTGACACACACTGACAGTTATGAGACGACTAACTCTGAGACAGTTGGTCAACTTTATAATCCTGAACGTCACCAAGCGCTCCGTCCCAGCCGTGTGCGTCACTCTTTAGTGTCCCCTGGTCTCCCAGCCGTGTGCGTCACTCTTTAGTGTCCCCTGGTCTCCCAGCTGTGTGCGTCACTCTTTAGTGTCCCCTGGTCTCCCAGCTGTGTGCGTCACTCTTTAGTGTCCCCTGGTCTCCAAGCTGTGCGCGTCACTCTTTAGTGTCCCCTGGTCTCC